>NC_091550.1:13868266-13873266 GCF_042767895.1 Penaeus vannamei | reverse complement strand
ACACCAGGTCAGCATCAGCACGTCTACTGGAACAAAAGACACGTCAGGAGGTATGGTTACTGATTTATTACAGCATATGTATATTGATAATCAGTTGGGTGCATATCTGATAGATTGAAAGCATATTCAGTATAGCTGCTTATGACTTTTTTTTTTTTTTTTTTTTTTTACTTATTTTTCAATTGACTCTACGAATAAAACGCGCAGGCTTTTAATCCCGACCTGACAGAGGACAAGTAAACAGCGGTTTAGCTTCTTTCACGACCTTTTACTATACTAAACAACATACTGAAGTGATGCTATAATCTCTTCAAATGGAATCTATATCTAACAGCAATAAATTCGGAGGCTTCACAAACTTTCACAATAGGTTCTCCAGTATATATATATATATATATATATATATATATATATATATATATATATATATATATATATATATATATATATATATATATATATATGTACATGTATATACATATACATGTATATATATATATATATATATATACATATATATATATATAAATATATATATATATATATATATATATATATATATATATATATATATATATATTTTTCAAGAATCTCAAACACAGTATCTTTACCATGTCACACCCCGAAAGAGCATGAGCAGGTAAAAAACCTTTAACAATGTCACAATATGCCTCCCCATTTGATATCCATACTTGATCTAGTAGCACTGTTGCCAACCATCACCAAGCTACAACTAAGCTGTCTTTCCACTTAAAAATGAGCCAGTAAAACAAACACAACTGTAATCTGCAATAACGTTGATGGTCTTCTTTCCTGTCTCAGCCAGAAAAAAATCTGTTGAGTGATAATTTGTTCGTCCGTGATTAATTTGATGTCCTGACTGTAGTGACTAGCAATTACAAGGTAAGTGCCTGCGGTCTCGAAATAGCTCGAAATGCTTAGTATTTTCATCTAAATGTATTTAATCTATTATTGCTAACATTTTCATCTAAGAGTATTTATTATTCTCTTATTCTTAACATTTTCATTTAAGTATATTTGTTATTCTCTTATTCATAGCATTTTCATCTAAGTGTATTTGTTATTCTCTTATTCTTAGCATTTTCATGTATATTTGTTACTCTCATATTCTTAGCATTTTCATCCAAGCATATTTATTTTTCTCTTATTCTTAGCATTTTCATCTAAGTATATTTGTTATTCTCATGCAAGGGGGCGTCCAGGGAAGGAAAAATTCCACAAGGGAGCATGGTAGTAGAAGGATTAAGAGCCACTGATCTACAATTACTCCCTTTAACTTTGATCTTATTCTTCATAGTAGAGTATACTGATGGTAAAAGCATCTCACTTGTAGTATAGTATGCTGATGGTAAACGTACCTCACTTTACTTTTCATGAAACACTGTTGGTGGTACTCTTGCTAACTTACGTGGGAGTATATTTATCCTTCAGATCGCCTTATGGAGGGACAAAGACTATATATGTATATGTTTGTCTTCGTATATAGTCTTTTGTAGGGATTTGTGGACATTTTCTGAATCTGAGTATACGCAATCGGTTGAAATCTTAACAAGTGATTGGTCATCAGGATTTAAGTGACTAATAGATGTACGTTTGTTTCTTCATTTCGCCCATCTGTAGAATCCTTTTTCGTTTTTTTTCTTTTCTTTTCTTTTCTTTTATCTTCTTCTCTTATCTTTTTTTCGTCTTTCTTTTCTCTTCTCTATTTCCCTTTCCTCTTTTTGTTTTCTTTTTTCTTCTTTTTCTTTTCTCTTCTTCCTTTTTTATTTTTTATTTCCCTGTTTTCTCTTTTTTCGTTTTCTCCTTTTCCTTTTCTCATTTTCACTTTTTTTCCTTTTCTCTGTTTTCTCTTTTCTTTTTCTTTTTCTCTTTTCCTCCTCTCCTTTTTTCTCTTCTCTTTTATTAATATTTATTCATGTCTCTATTTCTTCTTAGTATGACGTCTTTGTTTAACCTCTTCTCTGTTAAGATCCGTCTCTCTCTTTCTGTACTTTGCCCTTTTCTTCCTTGTTCACAATGATAAAATTAATGACCATGTTAATTAATATGAGCAACGAATAAGGAACTGTTCAAAGAAATGGAATTACGAAGAAAACGTAACGGAGAAAAAACAAAAAAAAAGTGCTTCAATGAATCTCAAAAACTGTTTTCAACCTCCGTATGGCATTGGTTATTGGCTTTTCTAAACTGCAAAATTCCAAGTTCTAGTTTCCTTTTCGCATGCTTGCAATATCACATTTTTCCCCCTCTCTCTCATAATCAATTTCCAATGAAGTTTATTAACCAAGACTTTGATGTTTTTTTCCCAGGTCACCTCGAGCAGCCTCCGCGCAGATGCAAAATAGCTTTTAACAAACAAACAAGAGAGAAAATACCTCCGAAAGCAAAAAGCTCCTTCCAGAGAGACTTCAAAGACCTGGGACAAAGGGACAAGAAATAGTATGATATTTTCAGTTTAGAATTAATACGAGGGGAATATTCGTGCGTGAGATGCTCGGCTTCCTCGTGAATTGACGCTGAACCTTTTAATCTTCCTAAGAACAATATAAGGGCAATGCACGGAGCCCAGATGGAAGGGAAATTGCGAATATGAAATAACGTTAAAACAGATCAAAGGCACAAGCAAACCGGGATGCATTTTAGTGCAACAACGATTGCAAAGCTTCAATTACCCCCGGCGTGTGCACAACGGTAAATATATTAGTACATGAATACGTGAAATAAACACGTTAAATGTGTCGATTTTGTCAGCCTAATGTGGATTATACACACGAGAGCAGACATTACAACGCGATTGCCTCAGTCCATGAATATGTGTTACAGCGCACGAGAGACAGATAGACAGACAGTCAGACAGAGGCAGAGACAAAGACAGATAGACAGTTAAGCAGAGACACGATGGAGAGAGAGAGAAAGGATGAAAGAGACAAAGCGATTGAGATGAATAAATAGATAAATATATATATATATATATATATATATATATATATATATATATATATATATATATATATATATATATATATATATACACACACACGCACACACGCACACACACACACACACACACACACACACACACACACACACACACACACACACACACACACACACACACACACGTATATATATATATATATATATATATATATATATATATATATATATATATATATATATATATATATATATATATATACAGAGAGAGAGAGAGAGAGAGAGAGAGAGAGAGAGAGAAACAGACAGACAGACAGACAGACAGACAAATAGACAGACAGACAGACAGACAGACAGCCAAACATACAGACAACCATAGACAGAGAGAAAAATAGACAGAGAAAGCAAGACCGAGAACGAGACACCGAGAGACGGGGAGAGAACGGGCGTAGGAGCCAGCGAGCGAGCGACCGACCGAGCGCGGGCGGGGGAGCCAGTGCGCCTCCGCGTAAATTGGAGAATAAAACGCGCAGGCTTTTAATCCCGACCTCACAAAGGACAAGTAAACAGCGGCTGGACGGCTTTGTGCTGCCCAGCCTGAGGTGGTTCTCTGAGGAGGTCTAGTTCGTGTGAGAAGAAGGAGGTCTCCTTGGGAGAGGGGAGGCTTTTTTTCAGAAAGAGAGGAGGGGGTGGGGAAAGAGAGAGAGAGAGAGAGAAAGAGAGAGAGAGAGAGAGAGAGAGAGAGAGAGAGAGGGTGGGAAGGCTTTTTCAGAAAGAGACGAGGGGGTGGGGAAAGAGAGAGGGGGATGGGGAAAGAGAGAGAGAGAGAGAGAGAGAAGAGAGAGAGTGAGGGAGAGGGGAGGCTTTTTCATTAAGAGAGGAGGGGTGGGGAGAGAGATGGGGGGGGGGAGGGGGGAGAGGGGAGGCTTTTTTCAGAAAGAGAGGAGGGGGTGGGAGAAAGAGAGAGAGGGGAGGCTCTTTCAGAAAGAGAAGAGGGGAGAAAAAGAGAGGGGAGAAGGAGAAGAAGAGGGATGAGTTGGTTAAAAGAGGGTTTGTGGTAAGGGAAAAGGGGAGAGGGAGAGGACGAAGGAGAGGCGACATGGGTGGGTAAATAAGTAAGAGTAGAGAAGAAGGGAGAGGGAGAGAGAGGGGTTGGGTAGAGAGGGAAGGGTTAGGAGGAGAAGAGAGAAGGGCGGATGTGAGGGATTAAAAAGAGAAGGAGAAGAGAAGAGAGTGATCTGGAAAGACGGGAATAGAGAGGGAGAGATCAAGAGGAGAAGGAGAACGATGAAGTAAAAAGAGTGAGAGTTGAACATAGAAGAAACGAAGAGAGAGAGAGAGGAAATGAGAAAGAGAGAGAGGGGAGGGATAGATGAAGAAGCGGAAGAAGGAGGAAAGATATAAATGGGTAAAAAGAGGGACGGGGGAGGAGTTTCTTGATAGACGAGGAGAGGGAAGGAGAAAGATGAGGGGAAAAAGAGTAAAAAAAAATGAATAGAAGAGGGAGAGGAATAGGTAAAAGAGAGTGGGTAGGAGAAAAGGAAAGAGAGAGGGAGGAAGAGAAAGTGGTGAGTAAAAAATGGGAAGTGAGAAGAAGAGGAGAGGGGAAGAGGGAAAGAGGGGAGAGAGGAGACGAGGATGAGGAAGAGACACAAATGGATAAATAGAGGAGAGGGATAAGGAGGGGAGAGCGGGAAGAGTAAAGAGAGAGGACAGAGGTTGGTAAAGAGAAAAGGGAAAGGAAATAAGAAAAGACAATAGACAATTAGAGGAGAAAAGAGAAAAAAGTGAGGAGAGAAAATGGAAAAAAGTGATAATAAGAGTAATAACAATAAGAAGAAAGAAGCGAGGAAAGAAAAATGAGAAAAAGGGAAGAAATAGATACAAATGGAGGCATAAATTCTAACGAAATAAAACTAATATCCAAAACAAAGCTTAAATGAAATGCCATGTTTAATATAACTTAGTGTTTACTTAACGTTAAATAATTAATTTTCAGAAGCATGATTCAGAAACATTTTACAAAAATTAATAGAATGAAA
>NC_091550.1:13860766-13863266 GCF_042767895.1 Penaeus vannamei | reverse complement strand
TCTATCTCTGTCTCTCTTTTTCTTTCTCTTTCTCTCTCTTTATCTCTCTCTCTCTCTCTCTTTCCCCCTCTCTCTCTCCCTCTCTTTCTCTCCCGTCTGGTTTCCCTGTTTGTTTCTCTGCTCATTTCTTAATCTTCCTCTGTTGCACTTTTTGAACTTTCGTTCTCATGTCTTTCATAACAAATTCACGCGATTCTTTCCTTTCTCCCTCTCCTGTCTTTATCTTTTTCCATTCATTTTCATCTCTTTCTCTCTTTCCCTACGTCCTTTACTATATTTGCCCCCACACTGATCTTCCATTTCTCTCACTTTCCTTAATTTTCTTGTTTCCATTTTGTTATCTACCTTTCTCTCGATTCTGTTTCCTTTCCCTCTCCCTTCACCCGTTTTCCCCCTTTTCTCATCTATTTATTCTATTTTTCTTTTATCCTCTGATTCCTTCCTTTGTTTCCCTTCTTTCCTCCTCTTATCCCATGTGTTTCTCTCCCCTCTTTTATCTTTTTTTCACCCTTCACTCCTTTTATATCCCGTTCCCACTTCCTCATGCTGATGTCCGAATATGAATCAATGAACGGTGCGAATAAAAGAGTTCTGCTTCGGATTAATGGCTCACACATTGGATTCGAAAACCGAAATGAAACATCACCTAAAAGTACTGTAGTCTAGTTTCATGAGTATTAACGAAGTAAATGTATTAGTAAATATTTTTCTTTTACAAACGTGTATTTTTAAAACTCATTTATCTTTATTTTCTTCTTATTTTGTGTTCTAACTTACACAAAAAAAATCGAACAGCTAAGCGAACCACCTATGTGTCAACTTGTATGAACATTAACGAAGTAAAAGTTTGTTGACCCTTATTTATTTATTTTTACCGCCTTTGTCTTTTTCCCTTTTTTTTTTTTTTTTTTTTTGTTTCTTCTTTGTCACAGAAAAAAAGAGGTCGACCTTGTTGACTCGGGGTCGCCCTTGTCGAGAAGACGAAAGCTCCTTCGGGAGGTTTCGACTCTCTCGAAGGACCTCCTGTAGGGTGGATTCCGTGGAAACCTTTGTCCGTCTTACCCCTTTGCGTGGCGGTGTGTGCGTGTATGTATGTGTACTTGGTGTACTTACATCCCATATTCGTGTGTTTTTTCTTCCCTTCCTTGTTTTATTGACAGCTTGTTCTCCATGACTACTTACATCCCATATTCGTGTGTTTTTTCTTCCCTTTGTTGTTTTATTTACAGTTTATTTTCCCGTGAATCCTGTACGCGTGTTTGTATACGTTGCTTGCATATTTAAGAAGGATAGATATTGATATAGGTAGATGAATGTAGATATGTATAGGTAAAGTTTAAACCTATAGATATATAAATACATATAGAAACAAACATAGATATATAGATGCAGATATGAATATAGATATACAGATATAGATGCAAACAAATAGATGTGTATTGATAAATGGACATAGATATATATATGGATATTGATAGATAGGCATAGATATAGATATTCGTAGATAGACACAGAAATAGATATAGTTATACAGCTATGTAGTAAAAAAAATGGTACATAGAGATTAAATATGAATGTATAAATATATGCACATAAATGGTCATATTACGAAAGAAAATATTTCCTCAAGATTTTTTCTTTCCTGCTTTACAGGTTATCGTTTATTAATAACAAAAGCAAAGTTACAGTATATCTTGTACATATTGATGTCGAAACTTCCAGGTAATTTCACATTAAGTAAAGTTGAAGTAGTTGTGCACGGAACTAGAGTATATGCATAAATATTAATAACCTCAGTTACTGCGCTCCTATCGCACGTTCTTGCCCCTCACGGCCTTCCCCCCCCCCACCCCCCCACCCCCCTGTAGCTAAATATCGTAATAAAGATGAGAAACAGACGAAGTTTTTTTTTTTAAACGGCGTAATGCATTGTAAGTTCTTTTCACGTTCGGGTTTATATGAAAGAGGCCGTTTGTTGGTATTTTACGTAATGTTATAGAAATTCCCAGGCTTTGAATCCGGCATTAAAGTCTAGATAATCCCACGTTGAAATAATTTAACGTGTTTATTGCATGCATACATTCATGGAATCTAAGCTGCTTTGTATACAAAGTTTTCAACGGTGTTATATATATATATCTTTTTTTTTTACCAATAACAAGTTCTGAAAAGATATGTAATGTTATTCAGACCTGAAAATGCTCTTTTGAATTATATATTCTGTAAAACCTAAACTTGATAATGTGAGGCTATCAAGTACTGAATTTATTGTAGATAGAACGTGCCCTAAAAATGATAATTAATTTAGGCAGACCAGTTAATAGATTTTGCGCGCATCAATTAGAGAGTCTGCTAATTACCTGAAAGTAAAACTATCATAAATCAGTAAGTTGTGATACAGAATGACTAGTTTATTTTCATAAACTGTGTTGGTTGTGCAGATGGGAGGGGAAGGAGTGAGGGAGAGAGAGAGAGAGAGAGAGAGAGGGAGAGAGAGAGA
>NC_091550.1:13853266-13855766 GCF_042767895.1 Penaeus vannamei | reverse complement strand
ATAGAAATGTCTTCTTTATCAAAGGATGTCTTGTGGTTATTGCAAAAAATGATCATACAGAAGGAAGATTTGTAATTAATAATTATTGCGATAAATATGCATTGCTGTCATAATCATCACTGTACTGCAATTATCATTACCAATACTGTTATCATTATCACTAATTATATTATTTTTATTATTTTTTATTATCATTACTATCATCCTCATTATAACTGCAGTTCTGAATATTATTGTTATTATAATTATTATAATCATTATCATTATCAGCAGCAGCAGCAATATTATCATTACTGTCATCATTACCACTATCATCATTATTACTGTGATTATCATCTATTTAATCTCGGATATAATATTGAATCTTTTGAAGCCTTGAAAGCAAAATTAGATATAAAATAAATATTCTTGATATAGTCAATTGCTTTATCTATTTCATCATCAATTTATTTATTCATCCATCTTTTCACTATTTTTCACTTTGATCAAAATGCTGTCTACCAGAAGATATCTAAATAATCTTTTTCATACTCCAGGAAAATGCTAATTATCTTTATCAACATTTCTTTCCTCCTTTATCAATTTATTTTCCTCTTGCTCCTCCGTTCTTGCCCGGGGACCCCAAGCCACTGCAACATTATTGATCATGCATGCAATATGTATCTGCATCTACCACTACAATGTCCAATCTTATTGTTTCAGTCCAGGAGTCACACTGGAAACTAAACTCCAGCACCACCATTGATGTTTTCCATTAGTCTCTCTGGTTTAAGTTCGTACCACTTGTTTGCCTGTTTTGAAACGAGCTATTCACGCCATTTCCTGTGTGTATTTCTTGCTTTTGTATTTTTGTAGAGTCGGAAAATCATATTTGCTCATGATAGGACTGATGACATTTTTTTTTTTTTTTACAAATTGTGCATCAAAGGTTTTATCAGTGTAATGATTTACGCTGTTTGTTCTCAGTATTTTTGTATTCGAATCTTCAAATCACTGTTCACGAGGTATTAACCAGTTTATATTTTTCAGTTCCCTTCTCTCTATATATTTTAAAAGTTATCTTTCTTCTTTTTTAAGCATTTTATTCTCCATCTAGACTTACCCTCTTTCATCGATTAGCATGTTATTGTATTATTCTGGTCATACTACCATCTTCACCTCTATGTTTTTTTTTTTTTTGTTTTCTTTAGTATTTGTTATTTCTTCCTCCTGGTTCAGTGCTTTCGTTTATAAACCATCTCAATCTCCTCTCTTTGCGCTATCTGTTCCTCTTAACTAATGTCCCCCTAACAATATTTTTCGGTACAGCTCTTTATACATCAACGTTGGTTTCCGTTTCGTTTGTTCACTGAATTAACTCGTCCATTTCAGCAAACCAGCTCTTTGTCTTGTACGAAAGAGAAATCGTACACGCATTTATTGCTATTGTTATTTCTCTCTTTTGCAGATGAGCACTGACTTTACTATTCTTGAAACAAATATTTTTTTCCGTACCCTAGTCATTTTACTTTCTCTTTTATTTCTTTATCCACACCCTATTCATTATTGATTTTTTTTTTTTAACATGCCAAAAATAAATATTCATTTCCATACCCTACTCATTTTATTTTGTCTTTTATTTCTTTATCCATACCCTACTTTTTTTTTTTTTTTTTTTTTTTTGAACATGCCAAGTTCCAGTACAAATAAGCACTTTAAACCAAAACTCAATACTCTTTCATTTCTTTATCCATACCCTACTTTTTTTTTCTTTTTTTTCTTTTTTTGAACATGCCAAGTTGCAGTACAAATAAGTACTTTAAACCAAAACTCAATACTCTTTCAATCGTTTCACCGCCTGCAACCTTCCCTACAATACCATCTGCTCGACTAAATTTTCCTCTTTTTAATACAGTTATTCCGCACTTCCTAATCCCGAACTCCATTCTGGTATCTTTACCAATTAATTCCATTTCAGTTAATTGCTTTGATAATAGACTATTAACAGGACTGTCAATCTCCCTTTCAAAAAATAAAAGGACAGATATGCATTTCTTCCTTCTTTTGACTATATAATCTGCTTTTGCCTTTTATAGATCCTCACTCTAGGGTTTAAAGAAATAAGTGGAGATAGACTGTTCGCCTTTGACTATTGTTATCGTCACTATTATTATCATCATTATCATCATTATTACTTTCTTTATCATTATGTTTATGATTGTAATGATATTAATGTTACAGTAATAATAACAGTTATCATTGTTATTATTATTATTTTTATCATTGTCATTATTAGTATGTTATCATTTTTATTATCATTAATATTGTCATTATTACTGTTATTATTCTGATGATAATAAGAATAACAATAATAATACTAAGAATGATATCAATAATAATAATAATGATATCGATGATAATAACTCATTTTTGTTCTTATTATTTTATCATCATTATTATCGTTATTATTATTTTCATTATCATTATTATTGCAATTTTTATCCTTATCACTATTATTATT
>NC_091550.1:13846316-13847766 GCF_042767895.1 Penaeus vannamei | reverse complement strand
GGGGGGAAGAGAAGGTGTGGGAGAGGGGAGAGAGAGAGAGACAGAGAGAGAGAGAGAGAAAGGGAGGGAAAGAGAGAGAGAGTGAGAGAGAAAGAAAGAAAGAGAACCAGAGACAGACAGAAAGAGAGAGACAAAAAAAGAAAGTCGAGACCCCAACTTAAATGCATTATAGGCATTTAGCTTACGCGGGACATACTGTGCTTGTGTGCCTGCATGCCCTCCCTTCATCCATATTCGCCAGCATCTCCCAACACAGATCCTTCGCCCAAGAACACAGCGGCCACACCAATGGCCTCTCCGATAGCCTCGGTAACTGGCACTCTCACGGCTCATAAACACAACAGGAAGTAAACACACACATCCATTCTGATACAAACTCAGATGAACTGTGTGTCGTAAACTGTTCATGTTAGCTGTAGTCGTAAAATATCTAAATGCATCCATGCATATATATGTGTGTGTGTGTGAGTGTTACATGGGTATATATATATATATATATATATATATATATGTATATATATATATATATATATATATATATATATATATATATATATATATATATATATATATATGTATATATATATATATATATATATATATATATATATATATATGTATATATATATATATATATATATATATATATATATATATATATACATATATATATATATATATATAAATAGATAGATAGATAGATAGAGAGAGAGAGAGAGATAGAGAGAGAGAAAGAGAGAGAGACAGACAGACAGACAGACAGAAATATAGAAAGAAAGAAAGAGAGAGAGTGATGAGATGAAAGAGAATGAAAATAAGAACAAAGTTTCTAATTTTCTTTGACCGCGCAAAATTCCCAAAAGCAAATGGAAACGTATACACCGCACAGAAAAACAGCTTTAATAACCAAAATGAAACGAAATAAAAAAAAGGCTTTTTCTTTTTTTTACTGGTCTCTCATTCTAATTCATGCATGAGGTATTGGGAAAATCTTTGTGAATTTGTCTGTGAGGGATGTTGCCGCCTCACACGCTCTCGGCATCTCATTCCCTTAGGCAGACAGATATGCACGTAAATAGATAAGTGCATACATACATACACACGTACACATAAACCCACACAATTATACACACATACATACACACAATCCTCACACACACAACCCCACATACAACACACACACACACACACACATACACACACAACATACACACCACCACCACACAACACACACACACACACCACCACACAGCACACAACACACACACACACACCACCACACAGCACACAAACACACACACACAACCCCACTCCTATCCGTCTAAACCATACCCTCTCCTCTCCACCTGTGCCTCTCCTACCTGTGCATGTATACAAAAAAAAAACTACGCCAACAAAACCACACTCACTCATCGCGACCTCCAACCTCACCATTATGTATAACTGCAAA
>NC_091550.1:13808816-13811316 GCF_042767895.1 Penaeus vannamei | reverse complement strand
TATTAACATCATATCATCGTTGTCATCATAATTATTAACATCATACCATCATTGTCATCATAATTATTAACATCATATCATCGTTGTCATCATCATTATTAACATCATATCATCGTTGTCATCATCATTATTAACATCATATCATCGTTGTCATCATCATTATTAACATCATATCATCGTTGTCATCATCATTATTAACCATATCATCGTTGCCATCATCATTATTAACCATATCATCGTTGTCATCATCATTATTAACCATATCATCGTTGTCATCATCATTATTAACATCATATCATCATTGTCATCATGATTATTAACATCATATCATCGTTGTCATCATCATCATTAACATCATATCATCGTTGTCATCACCATTATTAACATCATATCATCGTTGTCATCATCATTATTAACATCATATCATTGTTGTCATCATCATTATTAACATCATATCATCGTTGTCATCATCATTATTAACATCAAATCATCGTTGTCATCATCATTATTAACATCAAATCATCGTTGTCATCATCATTATTAACATCATATCATCATTGTCATCATGATTATTAACATCATATCATCGTTGTCATCATCATTATTAACATTATATCATCATTGTCATCATTATTAACATCATATCATCGTTGTCATCATCATTATTAACATCATATCATCATTGTCATCATTATTAACATCATATCATCGTTGTCATCATCATTATTAACATCATATCATCATTGTCATCATCATTATTAACATATCATCGTTGTCATCATCATCAATAACACCATATCATCGTTGTCATCATCATTATTAACATCATATCATCGTTGTCATCCTCATTAGCACCAACATTATTTGTCCTATGAAATGTCCTTCAATTTTTGATGCGAAAAAAATGTATACCATCTTTTATTCACACAAATATTGGTTTCAAAAAGTCTTGTTTGGATACTATCAACACTACCACGATCTTGCTTGATCAATCATTTGCACAAGTTCAAACGAAATTAGCAACATTCCCTGGAAAGGCGTGTCGCAAATCCTGCAAACATTCTCTCCACTCTGTTCGCACACATTTGCGCAAACGGATCGCCTTCCCAATAAATCTTTTCCGAAAGGACTTTGCATAATCCCCGGAAGTCATAAACAACCTCATTTTCGCCCGCTTTCCACCAGCCCGTCGCGTCGCCGTGATACGCAAAAGGCCCCTAAACGCCTTGCTTCACTTGCTTCACTTGCTTCACTTGCCTCAACTTGGCCAGACAAAGTTCGTTTACTCCCGAGCCAAGCCGGTCGTTGGCCCCCTCGCCCCAGGCCAGGTTTAATAAGCAAACTTAAATTATTTGTCAAAAGGTTTTGCGTGTGGCTGTCGTCTGTCGCTTCTCCTCTCCCCTCCTCTGCCGGTTCTCCTCTCCTCTCTTCTACTGATTCTCTCCTCTCTCTCCACTGCTGCTTCTCTCTCCTCTCTCGCTACTCTCTCCTCTCCTCTCTTCTGCCGCTTCTCTCTCCTCTCCCTCTCGCCTCTCTCCCCTCTCCTCTCTCGCTTCTCTTTCTTCTATTTTGCCCGCTTCTCCCTCCTCTCCTCTCTCGCTCTCTCTCTCCTCTCCTCTCTCGCTTTTCTTTTCTGCTCTCTCGCTTTTCTTATCTCCTTTGCCGGTGTTCCTTTTCTTCTCTCGCTCCTCTCTATTCTCCTCTCTCCCTTCTCTCTCCTCTCCTCTCTCGCTTTCTCTATTCTCCTCTCTCGCTTCTCTCTCCTCTCCTCTCTCGCTTCTCTCTCCTCTCCTCTCTTGCTTTCTCTATTCTCCTTTCTCGCTTCTCTTTCCTCTCCTCTCTCGCTTCTCTCTTCTCTGCTCTGCCGTTCCTCCCTTCTCTTCTGTCGCTTCTCTTCTCAACTTTTGAGGCAAGGAGTAATGTCCGAATTGTCTCTCCTCCTCCGCTGCAGGTTTACAGTTCCCAGATTCAGGGTCACGACAGAAATTAAGGTCAAAAAGGTGCTTCTGAAGGTCATAGCACAGGTTTGTTGACACGGCAAAGAGTTTGTTTTTAACTCTAAAGAAGAAAAATATAATCTACGGAAGGAATATCATAATTCATTGATTATCAATTCGAATTCAAGAGAAATTATCAGAAAACTAGGTGTAGGAAACAGCATAATCTTACCCACCTTAAATAAGGAATATATATATCTATATCTATCCATCTATCCATCTATCTATCTATCTATCTATCTATCTATCTATCTATCTATCTACCTACCTACCTATCTATGTATGTCTCTCTCTCTCTCTCTCTCTCTCTCTCTCTCTCTCTCTCTCTCTCTCTCTCTCTCTATATATATATATATATATATATATATATATATATATATATATATATATATATATATATATATATATATATATATATATATATATATATATATATATATATATATATATATATATGTATATCTATCTATCTATTTATTTATCTATCTATCTATCTATCTATC
>NC_091550.1:13786316-13801316 GCF_042767895.1 Penaeus vannamei | reverse complement strand
GCGACTCGTCAAGGAGCACCTGATGCTTGCCGCTGCTTGGCCTGTGCTTGGAGCGTTGATTGGTCTCTTGGCTTGGGAGGAAGAGTGGGATTGGGTCTCCACTGGGCTTGCGGACCAGGTGATTCGGAAGCGCGTGATAGGAATGGTGGAGGTGACGGGGGTCTGTGTGATTAGAAGGGGGTGAGGGTGAGGATGGTGATAATGGTGATGATAACAGTAAAGCAGCAAAGAACATGATGATAATGAAAATAACGATGATGATGATAGTAGGGATGATAACAGCAACAGCATAATAATGATGATAATAAAAATATTGATGATGGTCATAGTAATAATGGTAATAATTATTATGAAAATAATAATAATAATAATTATGGTGAAAATGATCATAACAATAATGATAACAATAACAATAAAACCACATAACAATGGCACCATTAACAACAAGCCCACAACAGCAACAACAGATACGTACACAAAACACATACCCATTTCCTCCCAGCATTTCCAGTCTGACCTCCGACCTTACAAGGGAATAAGTCAGAAGCAAGAGTCACCGTTCGATATTATTCAGGAGCCTCGGGAAAACGACTTGTTATTGGCTCCAGTGTCTGCATGGGCAAGTAGCTTAGATTCAGAGGCCGAAAGATTCGCTAAAAAAAATAAATAAAGCAAGGGTTGGGAGACTGCGAGAGCGTGTGGGAGTTCGGTTGGCGGACTCCGGGTGTGATTAGTGTAATTATCGTTTGGGGTTATTTGGTTGTTTGGGGTTGTTAGGGTATGTGACTCTGAGATTAATGGGTTGTTAGGGTATGTGACTCTGAGACTAATGGGTTGTTAGGGTATGTGACTCTGAGGTTAATGGGTTGTTAGGGTATGTGACTCTGAGACTAATGGGTTGTTAGGGTATGTGACTCTGAGGTTAATGGGTTGTTAGGGTATGTGACTCTGAGATTAATGGGTTGTTTGGGGTTGTTAGGGTATGTGACTCTGAGATTAATGGGTTGTTTGGGGTTGTTAGGGTATGTGACTCTGAGATTAATGGGTTGTTTGGGGTTGTTAGGGTATGTGACTCTGAGATTAATGGGTTGTTAGGGTATGTGACTCTGAGGTTAATGGGTTGTTTGGGGTTGTTAGGGTATGTGACTCTGAGATTAATGGGTTGTTAGGGTATGTGACTCTGAGGTTAATGGGTTGTTTGGGGTTGTTAGGGTATGTGACTCTGAGGTTAATGGGTTGTTAGGGTATGTGACTGAGATTAATGGGTTGTTTGGGGTTGTTAGGGTATGTGACTCTGAGATTAATGGGTTGTTAGGGTATGTGACTGAGATTAATGGGTTGTTTGGGGTTGTTAGGGTATGTGACTCTGAGATTAATGGGTTGTTTGGGGTTGTTAGGGTATGTGACTCTGAGATTAATGGGTTGTTTGGGGTTGTTAGGGTATGTGACTCTGAGGTTAATGGGTTGTTTGGGGTTGTTAGGGTATGTGACTCTGAGATTAATGGGTTGTTAGGGTATGTGACTCTGAGGTTAATGGGTTGTTTGGGGTTGTTAGGGTATGTGACTCTGAGATTAATGGGTTGTTTGGGGTTGTTAGGGTATGTGACTCTGAGATTAATGGGTTGTTTGGGGTTGTTAGGGTATGTGACCCTGAGGTTAATGGGTTGTTTGGGGTTGTTAGGGTATGTGACTCTGAGATTAATGGGTTGTTTGGGGTTGTTAGGGTATGTGACTCTGAGATTAATGGGTTGTTTGGGGTTGTTAGGGTATGTGACTCTGAGGTTAATGGGTTGTTTGGGGTTGTTAGGGTATGTGACTCTGAGATTAATGGGTTGTTAGGGTATGTGACTCTGAGGTTAATGGGTTGTTTGGGGTTGTTAGGGTATGTGACTCTGAGATTAATGGGTTGTTTAGGGTTGTTAGGGTATGTGACTCTGAGATTAATGGGTTGTTTGGGGTTGTTAGGGTATGTGACTCTGAGATTAATGGGTTGTTTGGGGTTGTTAGGGTATGTGACTCTGAGATTAATGGGTTGTTTGGGGTTGTTAGGGTATGTGACTCTGAGATTAATGGGTTGTTAGGGTATGTGACTCTGAGGTTAATGGGTTGTTTGGGGTTGTTAGGGTATGTGACTCTGAGGTTAATGGCTTGTTTGGGGTTGTTAGGGTATGTGACTCTGAGATTAATGGGTTGTTTGGGGTTGTTAGGGTATGTGACTCTGAGATTAATGGGTTGTTTGGGGTTGTTAGGGTATGTGACTCTGAGATTAATGGGTTGTTAGGGTATGTGACTCTGAGGTTAATGGGTTGTTTGGGGTTGTTAGGGTATGTGACTCTGAGATTAATGGGTTGTTTGGGGTTGTTAGGGTATGTGACTCTGAGATTAATGGGTTGTTTGGGGTTGTTAGGGTATGTGACTCTGAGATTAATGGGTTGTTTGGGGTTGTTAGGGTATGTGACTCTGAGATTAATGGGTTGTTAGGGTATGTGACTCTGAGGTTAATGGGTTGTTTGGGGTTGTTAGGGTATGTGACTCTGAGATTAATGGGTTGTTTGGGGTTGTTAGGGTATGTGACTCTGAGATTAATGGGTTGTTTGGGGTTGTTAGGGTATGTGACTCTGAGATTAATGGGTTGTTAGGGTATGTGACTCTGAGGTTAATGGGTTGTTTGGGGTTGTTAGGGTATGTGACTCTGAGATTAATGGGTTGTTTGGGGTTGTTAGGGTATGTGACTCTGAGATTAATGGGTTGTTAGGGTATGTGACTCTGAGGTTAATGGGTTGTTTGGGGTTGTTAGGGTATGTGACTCTGAGATTAATGGGTTAGGGTATGTGACTCTGAGATTAATGGGTTGTTTGGGGTTGTTAGGGTATGTGACTCTGAGATTAATGGGTTGTTAGGGTATGTGACTCTGAGATTAATGGGTTGTTAGGGTATGTGACTCTGAGATTAATGGGTTGTTTGGGGTTGTTAGGGTATGTGACTCTGAGATTAATGGGTTGTTAGGGTATGTGACTCTGAGGTTAATGGGTTGTTAGGGTATGTGACTCTGAGATTAATGGGTTGTTAGGGTATGTGACTCTGAGGTTAATGGGTTGTTAGGGTATGTGACTCTGAGATTAATGGGTTGTTTGGGGTTGTTAGGGTATGTGACTCTGAGATTAATGGGTTGTTTGGGGTTGTTAGGGTATGTGACTCTGAGATTAATGGGTTGTTTGGGGTTGTTAGGGTATGTGACTCTGAGATTAATGGGTTGTTAGGGTATGTGACTCTGAGGTTAATGGGTTGTTTGGGGTTGTTAGGGTATGTGACTCTGAGATTAATGGGTTGTTAGGGTATGTGACTTTGAGGTTAATGGGTTGTTAGGGTATGTGACTGAGATTAATGGGTTGTCAGGGTATGTGACTCAAATTAATGGGTTGTTTGGGGTTGTTAGGGTATGTGACTGAGATTAATGGGTTGTCAGGGTATGTGACTCAAATTAATGGGTTGTTTGGGGTTGTTAGGGTATGTGACTGAGATTAATGGGTTGTTAGGGTATGTGACTCTGAGATTAATGGGTTCTTTGGGGTTGTTAGGTTATGTGACTCTGAGGCTAATGGGTTGTTTGGGGTTGTTAGGGTATGTGACTCTGAGATTAATGGGTTGTTAGAGTATGTGACTCTGAGGTTAATGGGTTGTTTGGGGTTGTTAGGGTATGTGACTCTGAGATTAATGGGTTGTTTGGGGTTGTTAGGGTATGTGACTCTGAGATTAATGGGTTGTTTGGGGTTGTTAGGGTATGTGACCCTGAGGTTAATGGGTTGTTTGGGGGTGTTAGGGTATGTGACTCTGAGATTAATGGGTTGTTTGGGGTTGTTAGGGTATGTGACTCTGAGACTAATGGGTTGTTTGGGGTTGTTAGGGTATGTGACTCTGAGGTCAATGGGTTGTTTGGGGTTGTTAGGGTATGTGACTCTGAGGTTAATGGGTTGTTAGGGTATGTGACTCTGAGGTTAATGGGTTGTTTGGGGTTGTTAGGGTATGTGACTCTGAGATTAATGCGTTGTTTGGGGTTGTTAGGGTATGTGACTCTGAGATTAATGGGTTGTTTGGGGTTGTTAGGGTATGTGACTCTGAGATTAATGGGTTGTTTGGGGTTGTTAGGGTATGTGACTCTGAGATTAATGGGTTGTTTGGGGTTGTTAGGGTATGTGACTCTGAGATTAATGGGTTGTTAGGGTATGTGACTCTGAGGTTAATGGGTTGTTTGGGGTTGTTAGGGTATGTGACTCTGAGGTTAATGGGTTGTTAGGGTATGTGACTGAGATTAATGGGTTGTTTGGGGTTGTTAGGGTATGTGACTCTGAGATTAATGGGTTGTTAGGGTATGTGACTCTGAGGTTAATGGGTTGTTAGGGTATGTGACTGAGATTAATGGGTTGTTTGGGGTTGTTAGGGTATGTGACTCTGAGGTTAATGGGTTGTTAGGGTATGTGACTGAGATTAATGGGTTGTTTGGGGTTGTTAGGGTATGTGACTCTGAGATTAATGGGTTGTTAGGGTATGTGACTCTGAGGTTAATGGGTTGTTTGGGGTTGTTAGGGTATGTGACTCTGAGATTAATGGGTTGTTTGGGGTTGTTAGGGTATGTGACTCTGAGATTAATGGGTTGTTAGGGTATGTGACTCTGAGGTTAATGGGTTGTTTGGGGTTGTTAGGGTATGTGACTCTGAGATTAATGGGTTGTTTGGGGTTGTTAGGGTATGTGACTCTGAGATTAATGGGTTGTTTGGGGTTGTTAGGGTATGTGACTCTGAGATTAATGGGTTGTTAGGGTATGTGACTCTGAGGTTAATGGGTTGTTTGGGGTTGTTAGGGTATGTGACTCTGAGATTAATGGGTTGTTTGGGGTTGTTAGGGTATGTGACTCTGAGATTAATGGGTTGTTTGGGGTTGTTAGGGTATGTGACTCTGAGATTAATGGGTTGTTTGGGGTTGTTAGGGTATGTGACTCTGAGATTAATGGGTTGTTAGGGTATGTGACTCTGAGGTTAATGGGTTGTTTGGGGTTGTTAGGGTATGTGACTCTGAGATTAATGGGTTGTTTGGGGTTGTTAGGGTATGTGACTCTGAGATTAATGGGTTGTTTGGGGTTGTTAGGGTATGTGACTCTGAGATTAATGGGTTGTTAGGGTATGTGACTCTGAGGTTAATGGGTTGTTTGGGGTTGTTAGGGTATGTGACTCTGAGATTAATGGGTTGTTTGGGGTTGTTAGGGTATGTGACTCTGAGATTAATGGGTTGTTAGGGTATGTGACTCTGAGGTTAATGGGTTGTTTGGGGTTGTTAGGGTATGTGACTCTGAGATTAATGGGTTGTTAGGGTATGTGACTCTGAGATTAATGGGTTGTTTGGGGTTGTTAGGGTATGTGACTCTGAGATTAATGGGTTGTTAGGGTATGTGACTCTGAGGTTAATGGGTTGTTTGGGGTTGTTAGGGTATGTGACTCTGAGATTAATGGGTTGTTTGGGGTTGTTAGGGTATGTGACTCTGAGATTAATGGGTTGTTAGGGTATGTGACTCTGAGGTTAATGGGTTGTTTGGGGTTGTTAGGGTATGTGACTCTGAGGTTAATGGGTTGTTAGGGTATGTGACTGAGATTAATGGGTTGTTTGGGGTTGTTAGGGTATGTGACTCTGAGATTAATGGGTTGTTTGGGGTTGTTAGGGTATGTGACTCTGAGATTAATGGGTTGTTAGGGTATGTGACTCAAATTAATGGGTTGTTTGGGGTTGTTAGGGTATGTGACTCTGAGATTAATGGGTTGTTAGGGTATGTGATTCAAATTAATGGGTTTTGGGGGGTTGTTAGGGTATGTGACTCAAATTAATGGGTTGTTTGGGGTTGTTAGGGTATGTGACTGAGATTAATGGCTTGTTAGGGTATGTGACTCTGAGATTAATGGGTTGTTAGGGTATGTGACTTTGAGATTAATGGGTTGTTTGGGGTTGTTAGGGTATGTGACCCTGAGGTTAATGGGTTGTTTGGGGTTGTTAGGGTATGTGACTTTGAGATTAATGGGCTGTTTGGGGTTGTTAGGGTATGTGACCCTGAGGTTAATGGGTTGTTTTGGGTTGTTAGGTTATGTGACTCTGAGGTTAATGGGTTGTTTGGGGTTGTTAGGGTATGTGACTCTGAGGTTAATGGGTTGTTAGGGTATGTAACTCAGAGGTTAATGGGTTGTTTGGGGTTGTTAGGCTATGTGGCTCTGAGGTTAATGGGTTGTTTGGGGTTGTTAGGGTATGTGACTCTGAGATTAATGGGTTGTTAGGGCATGTGACTGAGATTAATGGGTTTTCTTGTTAGTACTGTTAGTGTGCTGTGCGTGCCTGAGACTAATGCCTTATATTATTAGGGTAACGTGTGGGTCTGAGATCAAGGAGTTTTGTTAATTGGGTTGTTGGGATGCTGTGTGTGTCGGAGATAAATTAATTATTTTGTTATTAGGATATTGCATGTGTCTGAGACCAGTTACTTTGTTATTAGAGTTGTCAGGGCCTGTGTGTCTCAGATTATTATTGGGATTGTTAGGGCCTTGAGATCAATGTTTTTCTGTTATTGTATTATATATGAATGGGATAAATTAATAATTGAGATTTAATTGCATTATTTGACTTATTACTTTTTATTGAAAGTAATGATATAGACAGATATAAGGTAAATATGTATAGATACATATGAATTACTTTATTATTATCATTCAACAGCCATTCATTCCACTGCAGGACATAGGCCTTTATCATTTAATCATTGAAAGTTTTTTGTATTAACAACTTTGCCTGATTGGATGCTCTTCCTAATCAACCGCTATTCAGCACACCACCATTTGTACCCATGCTTATAAAAAGTAAATGTATATGTACGTGTGTTTTTGCATACGTGTCCATATATGTGTGTTAATGTTGTGTGTGTCTTTATGTATATATATGTACACACACACACACACACACACACACACACACACACACACACACACACACACACACACACACACACACACACACACATATATATATATATATATATATATATATATATATATATATATATATATATATATAATTCCCGTTTTGTTATATCCTAAATTTTCCATAAAATCAACTTTGAATCCAGACTCACCATCATCCATCACTCCGAACCGACAATAACCTGAGCTCTTTCTACCAATATTTACAAACAGTTGTAAATCTTCCCTTGTACCCTCAGAGACAAAGCAGCTGTATTCAAGAGAGTATTATCTAAGAGGGAAAGAAAGAAACCGTATATGCAGATATCAGTTTCAGAGATAGAGCTGAGGAGAAAAACCCTATCCTAAGTCAACCTAAAAAGACCCCACGGCTTTTTGGCTAGAACTCTTGGTCTTGCAAAGTATGTGGAGAAACACTAGACCTCAAGCCATGTATCCTGTGCGATGGAAATGTTATGTAAAATCGCAGATCAGTTTAATCTTTACTTAGCTAGCCTCTCCACTCTCCTAGAAGAACCCTATTTCTACAATGCAATTAGATTGTTTGAGACACTCGGAATCACCTGTACCTACTCCCACCCCCCACCCCGCGCAACTACTGCTACCACTCCAGAACAGGAGTACCCATTTCTTCCAGTTGCCTCCCTCGCTGCACCTCAAAGCAGAGTAAAGCAACGTGACGAGGTTACTTAAGACAAGAGGAGTATTGTTTCGATGTCATCAGGAACTCCAGAATGCTCGTGTTGTGAGGAGTCTCCAAAGTGGTTTTATCGAGTGTCTTTCTTATCTTTTTATCTGGGACAGCTAGGGCATTGCGACACACTACCACAGGGGAGATTCGCAATAGTGAAATATGCGCTACGTGGAGAGAAATAAATTAATGTTTTCCCCCCAGAAAATGTGATAAGAAGGAGAAAACATTTGCACTGATTTTTCCACTGATTCAAGGCTATTTGGGCAATCTCTATACAGAAAATTATACGAAAACTGTTGGGGCTTCAGCATCACTGTCAAAGTCTTGATTAATTCAAGATGTTAGAATACAAATAGGTATATTTCAAAGTATAATTTTCCTGATTACAAAAAATAAAATCAGGAAATATCAGATATTTTCATACATCTTACGCATAACTAATTAGGAAATAATAGACACGCAACGGTGACGAAGATATGTAACTAATCAGTGTAAATTACCAGGCTAGGGCTTTGTGACTGAACCGTATGCGATCGGACGCGGATTTTATGCAAATCGGATATATATACCGCAAAATACTCTTTTTCATGCATACAGCGCTATAAAAATGTTAAATTATTTCATATCGACATGAAAGATATTTTTGTTTTACAGTAAAATTTATGATTTGCTCGAAAATGTGTTTAATAAAATATCTCGCTCTACACTTGTCAGCGTTTCCTACACTTACGAGACCCACCTAAGTGAGGGAAATACGGAACACTCAGACTTTTCATAGATATATAAGTACTTCCCTGGGCGGAGCGACGTAGGATGGGACATGAGTGTAGCGTTAAGCAAAATATTTTCATTAATAAGTAAAATATTTTCATTAATAAGTAAAATATTTCCATTAATAAGTAAAACATTTTCATTGATAAGTAAAATATTTCCATTAATAAGTAAGATATTTTCATTAATGCCGCCCCTGATTATCGGCATCTTGAGAGTCTATCCCCGTGGAAAGTTTTGTATTGGGAGTTTGCCGAAGAAATTTTGTAGTTTTTATGATTTATTGTTTTACGTGTTCTTTTGTTTTATGTTTTCTTCTATTTTATTAGTGTACGAATCTATTTTCCTTGTTTATCATTGTCATTGTAATTTTTATCTTTCGCTTTTTGTTCTTATTTCTTCTTCATGTTATGTCGATGTCTTTTCTTGAGATATTGATTTACTGGATTTGTTTTCTTAACAAATTATGAGAATGGTGATGAAGAACATCATTAGAATTATGAAAATCATCATTATCATCATGACTCTCATCATTATTATCACTATTATGATAATATCATAATAAACATCACGATCATCACAATTCAGATAATATACCCTTTCGTATTTCAGACAAAGTTGACTTGCATTTCCCCTTTGCATCTATTCAAAGGAATTTCTACTCTCTTCCGTTTTTATTCTATTTTATTGTATTTCTACTACTTTTTAATCTATTTCTACCTCCGTTATTCCCGAAAAGTGACGAAAAGTGACAGGGGGGAGGGGGGAGGGGAGAGCGGAGGGGGCGGAGGGGAGGGGAGACACACGCAAGCAAGCATCGTGATCTGGAGTGCTTTCCAATCTTGTTTCGTTTCATCACCATCATCACAATAAAAGGAAAACTGTCACAAAAGATTCCTGTGATGAAGTGCAGTCTCTGCTTGAAGGCGCTGCCGGGGACGTCGACCTTTGCCTGCCTGACACGAACATAAATAATCAGAGTGAAAAAAGAAAGAAGAGAAAGAACAGAAAAGAGAAGGAAGAAAGAAAGAAAGAAAACAGAAAAGAAAAGAAAGAAAGAACAGAAAAGAAAAGAGAAGAAAGAAAGAAAAAACAGAAAAGAAAAAGAACAGAAAAGAAAGAAAGAACAAAAAAGAAAGAAAGAAAAGAAAAAAAAGAAAGAAAGAAAAACAAAAAACAAAAAAAGAACAGATACAGTGCACACAAGAGCATGCAAACACACTTCTCCCACTTAAACAAACACTCGCCAAAGCACATATACACACACATACGTAAACCCATGCATACATACCCGAACGTATTTCACACACGGACACGTAACCAGCTTTCAACACGCACCGAGAGACACACATACACACGCACGCACACACACACACACGCACGCAAACAGTTCACATGTATACGGGTGACTCACGGAATCGAACACGTTAAGAAAAACATACGACCCTGTATCAATTTTGCAATCTTACCCGTTTGCATCAAGGCATTCGGACACTTCAGGAGAAATAGTATTGGTAATAAGCCTTTGTTCGTGATAGGATCGAGACAAAGGCAGTTTATGGTGATTGTTATTATCATTACCAAGTGCTATTATGATTATTATCACTGATTTCTTGGTCTTTGGCGTCTATAAATTGTCTTTGATGTTGGATTAATTTGTTTTGTTTGCGAATAATGTTTTGAGCGGTCATTTAAAACGAGAAAATAATTTCTTAAAAAAAAGAAAAAGAGGAAAAAATTGATGAGAAAGATTTCTTTTACAATATCTGAAAATACCCGTACATTCTCTCTCTCTCTCTCTCTCTCTCTCTCTCTCTCTCTCTCTCTCTCTCTCTATCTATCTCTCTCTCTCTCTCTCTCTCTCCCTCTCCCTCTCCCTCTCTCTCTCCCTCTCCCTCTCCCTCTCTCTCTCACTTTCCCTCTCCCTCTCCCCCTCTCTCTCTCTCTTCCCAGACACGTGTATTTCTTCCAGACAAATCCAAGCGCCCTGCCATCGTTCCTGTCTTTACTCTATTCTGAGCTAATATTTGACGTCGGTGGCTTTTGCGTAACTAGCGTGGAGACAGTGGAGTGTGAAAGTTTAACTCCGGCCGGGCTGGGTTTGTTTTGGATTTTGCCTGATTATATGTAAACGTATTCGTGTATATTGTTTGTATATGTATATAAGTGTGTGTATATGTATAGATGTATATATGTTTATATATATATATATATATATATTTGAATATATATATAGATAGATAGATAGATAGATAGATAAAAATGTATATATATATATATATATATATATATATATATATATATATATATATATTTATAAATATATATATTTATAAATATATATATATATATATATATATATGTATGTATGTATGTATGTATGTATGTATATACACGCGTATATATAGCTATATATATATGTGTGTGTGTGTGTGTGTGTGTGTGTGTGTGTGTGTGTGTGTGTGTGTGTGTGTGTGTGTGTGTGTGTGTGTGTGTGTGATAGTAGCAATGAAAGTGACAGTAGTAGCGTAAATGACACTAATGATCATGAAAATCATAGCTGTAAGAACAATAACATCATTCGCAATCATAGGAATGAAGCTCATACTACTACTACTGCTACTACTAATAATAATAATAATAACAATAATAATAATAATAATAATAATAACAACCAGAATATAAGGAAAAAAAAAACATAAAAACAACAGCAGCAGAAAAAAATGTCGCACTCAAGAAGAAAACCCAGAATTCTCGTCTCATTCTTATCACGAAACGCGACCCGGATATTACAAATTCTGTTTTCATCGCAGGAAAAGCCCGGGCGGCCTCCAAGCACAACTCTGCGGAAGGTTTTCGCCTCGTTACGACAACACCTCTGATTGATGACGTCACACCTGTCCTCGCGTCAGCTGATTGATGGCTGGGTGTCTGTCGCATTTGATTTCATCGTTTGGGGATAGAGAAAATATAATGCATTTATCGTTGTTGTCTCATGATTGTGGAAGCTGGATTGATGAGGTTGGTTGATGGATAGCGATGAGTAAGTATGTGAATATCACGGTGAAAATAATATCATATGTAAACAACATCTGAATTACTGTTTAGTGTTATTGTCAGATTATTTTCCTGGAGTTCATAAGGATTCTGACACTATCAAGGATAACAACAAAGAGGCAATGATAAATATTTACGATGATAATGCAACCACGTCTATTTATCATCAGAATAACACCCGAAAATCATATATAACAATAACATTTCCTTTGTGAGTAATGAATAGACACCACAGAATATATTCATTCTGCTCACACCCAAGAGAGAGATATACAGACAGACAGAGAGAGAGAGAGAGAGAGAGAGAGACCGGGAAGGAGGGAGAGAGAGAGATAGAATGAGAAAGGCAGAAAGAGAGAGAGAGAGAGAGAGAGAGAGAGAGAGAGAGAGAGAGAGAGAGAGAGAGAGAGAGAGAATGAGAAAGGCAGAGAGATAGGAGAGAGAGACAGGCAAAGGGGGAAGACAGAGAGAGAGGAGAGAGAGATAGGCAGAGAGAGAGACAGACAGACAGACAGACAGAGAAAGATAGAGACAGAGAGAGAGAGAGAGAGAGACAGACAGACAGACAGAGACAGGCAGACAGAAAGACAGACAAACAGACAGGCAGAGAGAGACAGACAGACAGATACAGACAGACACAAACAGAAAAGAAAAAGAAAAAAGACACTGACAGTATCAGAAATAATGACACAGCCGATAAGAAACAAACCCATGTTTTTTTTCCCCTCAAGATATTGGATGGATCTCGACCGAAGCAAATCGAATTTCGTTCATGTTTCTGGACACGCGATCGATAAGAAAAGAGACACACTGCATATGTTGCACGCGGAGACAATGGCACCATTCGTACTGGGTGATGATTTATGTAGATAATAAATACAGCATGATGTAGGCAGCGAGGATATGTGTCACCGTTTTCAGGCCCGCGGGAGAGTGTGGCAATTCTGGATACTTCTATGTGTTATGCTGTTATGCTGTTACGCTGTTACACTGTTATGCTTTTATATTGTTATGCTGTTATACTGTTATGCTGTTATACTTTTATACTGTTATGCTGTTATACTGTTATACTGATATGTTGTTATGCTGTCATACTGTTATGCTGTTATCTTATATGCTGTTATACTGTTATGCTTTTATACTGTTATGCTGTTATACTGTTATACTGATATGTTGTTATGCTGTCATACTGTTATGCTGTTATCTTATATGCTGTTATACTGTTATGCTGTTATGTTGGTATGCTGTTATACTTTTATGCTTTTATACTGTTATGCTGTTATACTGTTATGCTGTTATACTGTTATGCTGTCATACTGTTATGCTGCTATGCTGTTATGCTGTTATACTGTTATGTTGTCATACTGTTATATTGTTTTACTGTTATGCTGTTATACTGTTATGTTGTTATGCTGTCATACTGGTATGCTGTTATACTGTTATGCTGTTATGCTGATATGTTGTTATGCTGTCATAATGATATGCTGTTATACTGTTATGCTGTTATACTGCTATGCTGTTATACTTTTTTGTTGTTATACTGTTCATTCGTGTTATTACCACTATCAACATTCTTATTTTTCTATTTGTTATGACGATCATCCTTATCATTATCTATATAACGATCAGGCATCCCATTGACAAGGGAAATATTAATGTTCTATTTGTGATGATTTTGATAATACCAGGGATTATAAATTGATGGTGATAATGACTCAGTTTAAGAAATGTCACTAATGATAATGGTAATGATGCTAAGAAATGTAATGATGATTCTGATGATAAGGATATTTATGATGATAACAGTGATGATAATAATGATGATGCGATGATGATGATGATGATGATAATAGTGATAATGATGATGATATTAATATTGATGATAGTAATAATAGTAATGAGAAAAAAAAGAGAAAAAGAATAAGCCTAATAACATCAATTGTAATACAAATAACATTAATAATGATAATAAGGGCAACATGATAATCATAACAATAGCAATAACGATAAAGATAGCAAAAACTGCAACGAGTATAACAATGACAGCAATTCTGACAAAAAAAAACACAATAATTAACATCACTAACATGCTCTTCGTTATCATTATCACAATCACCAATATAAAGACACAAATCTCTTCTCCTTAAAACTGACATTTTTATATAATTAGGCCTCTTCTTGTCTATTTGATTAATTCACAAACTTCAATAACCATTCAATTGTTAATTTATTTATTCATTTATTATTATCATAGATTTCTTCTCGACGCGACTGACTCAGAGAAGTTGAATTAACAGCTGAGTGACTCATTTCTCGAGTGAAAGAAACTTTTGGATCTTATTTTTTTCTGTCACTTTCGTGTGATGGGAGGGGGGGAGGGAAGAGGAGGGGGATGGGAGGAGGAAAGGAAAAGGAGGGGTGGGAGGAGGGAGGGAAAGGTCTGGAAATGTTCTCGAGTTGTGAGGGTGGGAGGAGAGGAAGGTGGGGGAGGGGGAAGGGGGGAGGGGAGAATCTAGGAAGGGAGGGAGAAGAGGAAAGAGAAGGGAGGGGAGGGGGAAGAGGAAAGAGAAGTGAAGGGAGGAGGGAGGGAAAGGTCTGGAAAGGTTCTCGAGTTGGGGTGGGGGAGAGGAAGGAGGGGGAGGGGGAAGGGGGGGCGAATCTGGGAAAGGGATTGAGGTGAAGGGAGAGGGATAAAAGAGAGGGGGAAAGAGGGAGAGGGTAGGATCTTGGATAAGACTTGGGGAGGGGCGGTCGGAAAGAGAAGGGAGAGAGGCGAGAAGAGGAGGGTGGAAGGGAGGGGTCAGGGAAAAGTCTTGGGGGAGGGGGGCGAGTCTGCAAAAAAGAAGGAAGGGAGTGGAAGGAAGAGGGAGAGGAGAAACATTCCCAGGTGATTCATCCTTCAAAGTCATTCCTTCGCCAAGAATAAGACGATCTTCGCGAATATTCCGTGAGACGTAGCGGCTTGTCACGAGCATGGAGACAAAGTGCTATTTCGTGGACCGTTCGAGCGAGTAGGTAAATATATGACTATTCTGTTTTCTTATGCTTCCAAGGGTGGAATATTACATTGGTAGTTTTGACAGGTCATTTTTATGTCCTAATATTGTTGGCGAATCCACCCTGGTAGATAAAAAAAAACATAACACTCTCTCCCTCTTTTTACGATAAAGAACTGTCAATTACTTTTCAGAAGACTGAAGATTAAATGATTTACTGAATATAAGGGTATTCCTAAGTCCTTACTTTATTGCTGAATCCACAAAGGTAATCAGATACCACTCCTTTTCCTCAGCATATATAACTCGGTCAATAAAAAAAGAAAAAGGAAAAATAAAAACAATTTATAAAGTATAAACCAACACAGAATGTCAAGTACTTTCACGTTGCTACTTCGTTGCTGAATCCCTTGCGGTAATAAGTTTCGTAACGCTTTCCTCAGAATAAATAACTCTGTTAATTAAGAGAGAG
>NC_091550.1:13771316-13776316 GCF_042767895.1 Penaeus vannamei | reverse complement strand
CTGTTCAAGAATTCTTCACGTAATGTCGACTTTCACGATAAATTCCAGGAGCCGAAAGAAAAAAAATCCAGGGAGAGTATTTCACAACAAATTCCAGAAACCCCGACTCTCACAAAAAAATAAATAAAAAAAATCCAGAAACCGACTTTCGCAATAAATTCCTGGAACCTTCCTACACAATAAATCCCAGAAACCCCACTTTTCACGATAATTCCCACGAATCGATACCATTAATCCCAAAAATCCCAACTTTCGCAATAAATTCCCTGACTCACAAAAAAATAAATAAATAAAAAATAAAAAATCCAGGAACCGACTTTCGCAATAAATTACAGGAACCGACCTACACAATAAATCCCAGAAGCCCCACCTTTCACGATAATTCCCACGAATCGACACCATTAATCCCAGAAATCCCAACTTACGCAATAAAATCCAGGAACCAACACATTAAAATCCCAGAAATCCCAACTTTCGCAATAAATCCCCCGAACCGCCACATTAAATCCCAGAAACCTCAACTTTCACAAAAAAAAAAAAATCCCACGAATCGTCTTTCACAATAAACCCCAGAAACCCCAAATTCACAATAAATCCCACGCATCGACACAAAGAATCCCAGAACCCCCCTACCCCCTACCCCCACCTTAACAAGAGAAACAACGAACCCCCGACACCCACAACAGACCCCAGAAACCCCAAATTCACAATAAACCCCACGAACCGACTTTCACAATAAACCCCAGAAACCCCAAATTCACAATAAACCCCACACGCACCGACACAAAGAATCCCAGAACCCCCCCACCCCCACCCCACCCCCCACCTTTCACAAGAGAAACCACGAACCCCCGACACCCACAACAGACCCCACGAACCCCGAACCCCGACACCCACAACAGACCCCACGAACCCCGACACCCACAACAGACCCCACGAACCCCGACACCCACAACAGACCCCACGAACCCCCGACACCCACAACAGACCCCACGAACCCCCGACACCCACAACAGACCCCACGAACCCCCGACACCCACAACAGACCCCACGAACCCCCGACACCCACAACAGACCTCACAAACCCCGACACCCACAACAGACCCCACGAACCCCCGACACCCACAACAGACCCCACGAACCCCCGACACCCACAACAGACCCCAGAAACCCCAAATTCACAATAAACCCCACGAACCGACTTTCACAATAAACCCCAGAAACCCCAAATTCACAATAAACCCCACACGCACCGACACAAAGAATCCCAGAACCCCCCCACCCCCACCCCACCCCCCACCTTTCACAAGAGAAACCACGAACCCCCGACACCCACAACAGACCCCACGAACCCCCGACACCCACAACAGACCCCACGAACCCCCGACACCCACAACAGACCCCATGAACCCCCGACACCCACAACAGACCCCACGAACCCCCGACACCCACAACAGACCTCACAAACCCCGACACCCACAACAGACCCCACAAACCCCGACACCCACAACAGACCCCACGAACCCCGACACCCACAACAGACCCCACGAACCCCGACACCCACAACAGACCCCACGAACCCCGACACCCACAACAGACCCCACGAACCCCGACACCCACAACAGACCCCACGAACCCCGACACCCACAACAGACCCCACGAACCCCGACACCCACAGCAGACCCCACGAACCCCCGACACCCACAACAGACCCCACGAACCCCCGACACCCACAACAGACCCCACGAACCCCCGACACCCACAACAGACCCCACGAACCCCCGACACCCACAACAGACCCCACGAACCCCCGATACCCACAACAGACCCCACGAACCCCCGACACCCACAACAGACCCCACGAACCCCCGACACCCACAACAGACCCCACAAACCCCGACACCCACAACAGACCCCACGAACCCCGACACCCACAACAGACCCCACAAACCCCGACACCCACAACAGACCCCACGAACCCCGACACCCACAACAGACCCCACGAACCCCGACACCCACAACAGACCCCACGCACCCCGACACCCCCAACAGACCCCACGAACCCCCGACACTCACAACAGACCCCACGAAGCGCGACACCCACAACAGACCCCACGAACCCCCGACACCCGCAACAGACCCCACAAACCCCGACACCCATAACAGACCCCACGAACCCCCGACACCCACAACAGACCCCAGAAACCCCGACACCCACAACAGACCCCACGAACCCCCGACACCCACAACAGACCCCACGAACCCCGACACCCACAACAAACCCCACGAACCCCGACACCCACAACAGACCCCACGAACCCCGACACCCACAACAGACCCCACGAACCCCGACACCCACAACAGACCCCACGAACCCCGACACCCACAACAGACCCCACGAACCCCGACACCCACAACAGACCCCACGAACCCCCGACACCCACAACAGACCCCACGAACCCCCGACACCCACAACAGACCCCACGAACCCCCGACACCCACAACAGACCCCACGAACCCCCGACACCCACAACAGACCCCACGAACCCCCGACACCCACAACAGACCTCACGAACCCCCGACACCCACAACAGACCCCACGAACCCCCGACACCCACAACAGACCCCACGAACCCCCGACACCCACAACAAACCCCACGAACCCCCGACACCCACAACAGACCCCACGAACCCCCGACACCCACAACAGACCCCACGAACCCCCGACACCCACAACAGACCCCACGAACCCCCGACACCCACAACAGACCCCACGAACCCCCGACACCCACAACAGACCCCACGAACCCCCGACACCCACAACAGACCCCACAAACCCCCGACACTCACAACAGACCCCACGAACCCCCGACACCCACAACAGACCCCACGAACCCCCGACACCCACAACAAACCCCACGAACCCCCGACACCCACAACAAACCCCACGAACCCCCGACACCCACAACAGACCCCACGAACCCCCGACACCCACAACAGACCCCACGAACCCCGACACCCACAACAGACCCCACGAACCCCGACACCCACAACAGACCCCACGAACCCCCGACACCCACAACGGAGCCCACGAACCCCCGACACCCACAACGGAGCCCACGAACCCCCGACACCCACAACAGACCCCACGAACCCCCGACACCCACAACAGACCCCATAAACCCCGACACCCACAACAGACCCCACGAACCCCGACACCCACAACAGACCCCACGAACCCCCGACACCCACAACAAGCCCCACGAACCCCCGACACCCACATCGGAGCCCACGAACCCCCGACACCCACAACAGACCCCACGAACCCCGACACCCACAACAAACCCCACGAACCCCCGACACCCACAACAGACCCCACGAACCCCCGACACCCACAACAGACTCCACGAACCCCGACACCCACAACAGACCCCACGAACCCCCGACACCCACAACGGAGCCCACGAACCCCCGACACCCACAACAAACCCCACGAACCCCCGACACCCACAACAGACCCCACGAACCCCGACATCCACAACAGACCCCACGAACCCCCGACACCCACAACAGACCCCACGAACCCCGACACCCACAACTGACCCCACGAACCCCCGACACCCACAACAGACCCCACGAACCCCGACACCCACAACAGACCCCACGAACCCCCGACACCCACAACGGAGCCCACGCACCCCCCGCACCCACACCAAACCCCCCCAACCCCCGACACCCACAACGGAGCCCACGAACCCCCGACACCCACAACAGACCCCACGAATCCCGACCCCCACAACAGACCCCACGATCCCCCCACACCCACAACGAAGCCCACGAACCCCCGACACCCACACCAAACCCCACGGACCCCCGACACCCACAACGGAGCCCACGAACCCCCGACACCCACAACAGACCCCACGAACCCCCGACACCCATAACAGACCCCACGAACCCCCGACACCCACAACAAACCCCACGAACCCCCGACACCCACAACGGAGCCCACGAACCCCCGACACCCACAACAGACCCCACGAACCCCCGACACCCACAACAGACCCCACGAACCCCGACACCCACAACGGAGCCCACGAACCCCCGACACCCACAACAGACCCCACGAACCCCCGACACCCACAACAGACCCCACGAACCCCCGACACCCACAACAGACCCCACGAACCCCGACACCCACAACAGACCCCACGAACCCCCGACACCCACAACAGACCCCACGAACCCCGACACCCACAACGGAGCCCACGAACCCCCGACACCCACAACAGACCCCACGAACCCCCGACACCCACAACAGACCCCACGAACCCCGACACCCATAACAGACCCCACGAACCCCGACACCCACAACAGACCCCACGAACCCCCGACACCCACAACAGACCCCACGAACCCCCGACACCCACAACAGACCCCACGAACCCCCGACACCCACAACAGACCCCACGAACCCCGACACCCACAACGGAGCCCACGAACCCCCGACACCCACAACAGACCCCACGAACCCCCGACACCCACAACAGACCCCACGAACCCCCGACACCCACAACAGACCCCACGAACCCCGACACCCACAACAGACCCCACGAACCCCCGACACCCACAACAGACCCCACGAACCCCGACACCCACAACGGAGCCCACGAACCCCCGACACCCACAACAGACCCCACGAACCCCCGACACCCACAACAGACCCCACGAACCCCGACACCCATAACAGACCCCACGAACCCCGACACCCACAACAGACCCCACGAACCCCCGACACCCACAACAGACCCCACGAACCCCCGACACCCACAACAGACCCCACGAACCCCCGACACCCAAAACAGACCCCACGAACCCCCGATACCCACAACAGACCCCACGAACCCCCGACACCCACAACAAACCCCACGATCCCCCGACACCCACAACGGAGCCCACGAACCCCCGACACCCACAACAGACCCCACGAACCCCCGACA
>NC_091550.1:13746316-13751316 GCF_042767895.1 Penaeus vannamei | reverse complement strand
TCATCATCATAATCATCATCTTCAGCATCCACACAATCATCCTCAATATTATGACCATTATCACTATTATCAACATACTTCTCCTCCTCCTCTTCCTCCCTTTATTCCAAATCCCTTTTTCCACTTCTCCCTCTCCTTCCAGGTCATCTACCGGCAAAGTACCCTTTAATTCCGGGTCGGACAAGAGAGAGGAGAGTGTAGGGACGCCACCTTATACTAATTTCTCCGGCAAATCGACCTTATTTGTGGATTACGCGCTGGTAAATACTTTCTGAATGGCGCACTTTGGCTTCCTTGAGCGAAATTGGATATTCGATTTGGGTGTATATTCCTAATGCTACTTTAAGGTTTTAACGTAAAAGTTCCTACGTGGTGGTGGCTTTTTGGGGGTATTTTTTTTTTTTTTTTTTTTGAGATGAAAAAGAAAAAAGGGGGAAAATATATATTGTGTCGTTTAAGGTTTGGTGAAAGAAAGTAGAGTTTGCGGGTGGTGTTTTGACGCTTATTTCGTGTTATAAATGCATTGATTTTTTTTCTCCTTTTTCGTTCTCGTTCTCTTTCTCTCTCGTTTTCTCTTCTTCTGCGGTTTCTCTCTTTCCTCCCTCTCTACCTCTCTCTCCCTCCTTCCCGCTCCCTCCCTCCCTCCTTCCTCCCTCTCTCTCTCCCTCCTCCCTCTCTCCCTCCTCCCTCCCTCCCTCCCTCCTTCCCTCCTCCCTCCCTCCTCCCTCCTCCCCCACCTTCCACCACCCACCCACCCACCCACTCCCTCCCTCCTCCCTCCTCCCTCCCTCCCTCCCTCCCTCCCTCCCTCCCTCCCTCCCCCTCCCTCCCTCCTCCCTTCCCTCCCTCCTCCCTCCCTTCCTCCTCCCTCCCTCCCTCCCTCCCTCCCTCCCTCCCCTCCCTCCCTCCCTCCCTCCCTCCCTCTCTTTCTACCAAACGTATGTCCTGCAAGTTCTGCCAAATGGGATCGCGCCGCTGCATCTGAAATGAAAGTACTTAATGGCAGGTGCCGCTTTGTAGAGTCTGCTAAGTATTTATGACTCTCACCTCTTTTCTGTTCTCTTTCGCCCGCTATCCCTTCTGTTTATTCTCTTATAGCTGTTTCCTATCGTTTATTCTCCTTTTCTCGCTTTCACTTGGACTCTATCTTTCTTTTTTCGTTCTGTTATTGTTTTCTTCTTTTTCTCTGTCTTGTTCTCTGTTTTCTCTGATTTTTCTTACCCACCTTCTTCACCCCCATCCCTCTCCTCCTCCTCTCTCTCTCTCTCCTCCTCTCCTTTCGTCTCTCTCTCCTCTCCTTCCTTCCTTCCTTCTCTCATCTATCCCCTCCCTCCCTCCCTCTTTCCCTCTCCCTCTCTCCTCCCTCTCCCTCTCCCTTCCTTCCTTCTCCTTCTCTCCCTCCCTCCCTCCCTTCCCTCTCCCTCTCCCTTCCCTCCCTCCTTCCCTCTCCTCTCTCCCTCTATCCCCTCCCTCCTTCCTTCCCTCTCCCTTCCTTCCTTCCCATCTATCCCCTCCCTCCTTCCTTCCCTCTCCCTTCCTTCCTTCCCATCTATCCCTCCCTCACCCACCTATCCCTCCCTCTCCCTTCCTTCCCTCTCCCTCTATCCCCTCCCTCCTTCCTTCCCTCTCCCTTCCTCCCTTCCCATCTATCCCTTCCTCACCCACCTATCCCTCCCTCTCCCTTCCTTCCCTCTCCCTCTCTCCCCCTATCCCCCTACCCCCCCCAAGGACCACCATGATAGCTCCTGCAATCTTACTGGTTATGAATATTCGTGCAGAGGAATCTCCCAGGCGGGCGAGTTCCAGAGCAGGAGGCTGGGCTTGAGAGCGGCCGTGCCCTAAATATTTTTTTTTTTTTTTTTTTTTGGGGGGGGGTCGGGTAGGGAAGAGGGGGGGGGGGTTATATTGAGTTTCCAAACAAGATTTTCTTCGTCTTTGGAATGCCGTCTTGTTTGATGTATTCGTTATGTGCAGTTCATATTTATCTCTCAATATCCGGTTTTCTTTTTTTTTTTTCTTCTTCTTCTTCTTTTTTTCTTTTTATCTCTATTCAGACTGTGTGCATGCAAAACACACTTCTGCATTCGTTGTCTGATAAGAAAATAGCTTCGGGTCTTATCACATAGACGGAGAGGGGAAAAAATTGTTTATCGAACAGAACAGGCAAGCGCATCAAAAAAAAAAGAAAAAAAAGAAAAAGAAAAACTAACGAAAAGAAAGTAAAAATTGAGCATTAAAATTACAGACAAACGAGGTCAAGATTCGAACAGGCCATCATTTTTCCATCAGCATAAGCTTACGTTGCGAAAGTAAACAAGAACACAAGAAAAATACCATCAAGATTTTTCTATTCTTTTCTTTTACATTTTTTCCAGAAAAGCTGCACAAAATGAACATCTTTGTTTTGCTAAAAAATCGAGAGCAGCGAAGGTAGCATCCGATTGTTTATTTTCTTAATCGCCTTAAAAAAATAATAAAAAAAATCTATGTGCATCTTGAATTTCATTTTTTTTTTTCTCTCTCTCTCTCTCTCTTATTCTGTAGGAGGAATATTCGAGTCGCCCGTGCTTGAAGAAGGAAGGCGGAGGAAGAGGTAGTTCAAGCAACAACTCGACCAAATTTCGAGGAGGACCTGAACGAGGTGAGGTTCAGCTGTTGTGTTTGCTGAGCTGTTCATTTACGCACATTTATTTCTATATTTGTAATCATTATCTTTTTTTTTACCGTTGTTGTTATTGTTGTTGTTATTAGTATTCTTATCGCTACGGTCGTTATTATCTTACTTTCATTTTTGTCATTATTATTATTATTATTAACATTACCATTATTATTTTTGTTGTTGTTATTATCTTTATTATTGTTGTTGTTATTGTAATTATTAGTTATAATCAGTAGTAGCTGCAACAGTTGTAGTAGTAGTAGTCGTAGTAGTAGCAGTAGTAGTAGTAGAAATAGTATTAGTAGTAAGTGTAGCAGTAGTCGTAGCAGCAGCAGTAGTAGTAGTCATAGTAATGACATTATCATCATTATCGTCATTATCGGTATCATTCTCATCTCGATCATCATCACCAATTTCCTCTTGATTTCACCCTCATCATCGCCATCATCACTCTTATCCACGTTGCTGTTGTTAATGACATAATCATTACTCATTGCGGTATTGTCATCATTACCTTTTATAATTGTAATAGTTTTAATGAAGAGGGATGTGAACGAAAATATTATATGCAATGATGACAGGGAATATTGCAACGGTTTTACATTTTATTCGCAAAGTTAGTATAATCATCATGAACATTATGATTGCAGTGAGCAAAACCGAATTTCCTTCACATTATTGTTGTTTTTACTGCATCATTATAAGCCGGAAAACTGAAGCTTAGCGAGGTATCGAATTCTGTGTCTGGTTTTCTCCTCTCTCTCTCTATCTATTTATCTATCTATTTATCTCTATCCCTCCCTCTCAATTTCTCCTTCCCTCCCTCTCTCTCTTTCTCTCTCTTTCTCTCTCCTTCTCTCTCTCTTTCTCTCTTTCTCTCTTTCTCTCTCTCTCTCTCTCTCTCTCTCTCTCTCTCTCTCTCTCTCTCTCTCTCTCTCTCTCTCTCTCTCTCTCTCTCTCTATCTATCTATCTATCTATCTATCTATCTATCTCGCCTTTCTTTCTCGCTCTCTCTCTCTCGCTCTCTCTTGCTCTCTCTCTCTCTCTCTCTCTCTCTCTCTCTCTCTCTCTCTCTCTCTCTCTCTCTCTCTCTCTCTCTCTCTCTCTCTCTCTCTCTCTCTCTCTCTCTCACTCTCACCATTCCTCCCAATTCTTTTTTCTTTCCTCCTGTTTTATTCTCTTTTCCTTTTACTTCTCTTCCCTCTATTATTATTTTCCTTTCTCTTCTTTTCTCTTTTCTCTTTTATTATCCTCTCTTTTTTCCTCTCTTTATTTTCTTTTCGTCTCTTCTCTTCTTATATCTCTTCTCTCTCTTCTCTCAACTTCCTACGTTTTTATCCCCCACTCCTTTTCTCGTCTCTTCGTCGCTTTTATTATCTTTTCTCTTCATTTTCCTTTTTTTCTTTTTTCTCTTTTTTTTCTTATTTCATCATTTTATTTCATCTTTTTTTTTCTTCTCATTTATTTTCTTCTTTCATTTTTTTGTCTCTTCTCATCTCTCTCTTTCTATCTACCTACCTATCGGCCTTTACCTTTTCTCAATCTCTCTATCTATTTTTATATATCTTTATAAATCTGTTTATATCTGTTCTTTGTTCTCTCCCTCTCTCTTTTTACTTCTCTTTCAGTTGCATTCTCCCCTTCCATTTCTTTTTCTTTTCTTTTTTTCGATTCTTTTGTTCCCTTTCCTCCCCCTTTCTTTCTCTTGATTCTTTCGCTTTGTTCTCTTCCTTTTTCTCGTCCACTTCCCTCTCTCTGCCTCTGTCTTTCTCTCTCTTATGCATTTTTTGTCTCTCTGTCTGTCTGTCTGTCTCTGTCTCTCTCTCTCTCTCTCTCTCTCTCTCTCTCTCTCTCTCTCTCTCTCTCTCTCTCTCTCTCTCTCTCTCTCTCTCTCTCTCTCTCTCTCCCTTTCTCCTCTCCCTCTCTCCCTCTCCCTCTGCGTCTCACGCTTTCTCCATAACTGCTTCTCTTCATCCCTCCCTTCCGGTTTCCAACCATCTCTCATTTACTTCTCCCTCCTTCCTTCCTTCTCTCATTCTCCTTTCGTCTCCTCTTCCTCTCCTCTCATTTCCTCTCCCTCTCATCTTCTCTCTCCTCTCCTCCTCTTCCTTTCATCTTATCTCCTCCCCTCCCCTCCATTTCCTTTCCTCTCCTCTTCTTCCTCTCTTCTCCTCTCCTCCTCTTCCTCTCTTCTCCTCTCCTCCTCTACCTCTCCTCACCTCGCCTCTCCCTTCCACATAAGCCACCGAGGAAGAGTCATTACGGTACGACAGCGCCACCTGCAGTAGTGATGACAGGGAAGGAATCATCTCTCGGTCTTGGCACCAGCTGGGACGACGC
>NC_091550.1:13731316-13733816 GCF_042767895.1 Penaeus vannamei | reverse complement strand
CCTTTCCTCTCCTCTCCTCTCTCTCCTCTCCTATCTTCTCTCACCTCACCTCACCTTTCCTCTCCCCCCATCCTTTCCTCTCCTCTCCTCTCCTCACCCAACCTCACCTCTCCTCTCTTCACCCCCACCCCACCCCACCTCACTTCACCTCACCCCCACCTCACCTCACCTCTCCTCCTCCCTTCCTTTCTTCTCCTCTCCCCTCTTTTCCTCTCCTCACCTCTCCTCACCTCACCTCTCCTCACTTCACCTCACCTCACCTTCCTCCTCCCCCCTCCTTTCCTTCCTCTGCTCTCCTCACCCAACCTCACCTCTCCTCTCTTCACTCCACCCCACCCCACCTCACTCACCTCCCCCATCTCACTTCTCCCCCCCTCCTTCCTTTCTTCTCCTCTCCCCTCTTTTCCTCTCCTCACCTCTCCTCACCTCACCTCACCTCACTTCACCTCACCTCACCTCACCTCACCTCACCCCACCCCACCTCACTTCACTTCACCTCACCTCACCTCTCCTCTCCTCATATCTCCTCCCCACCCTCAGTGCTTGTCTGCATGCTTGCCTCAGCCTTCATCCCCAGGGGCGCGGTTGCAACAGGATCTGCAACAGGAATACGAACTGAAGAGGACTAATAAGCTCAGTAATGGAAGGCGCGCTTAGAGGACCTGTTTGTATTATAGTCTCCTGTCTTTTTTTTTTGTTGTTGTTGTTGTTGTTTTTGTTTTGGTTTTTGTAATGTTTGGAATAAAGCACTGGTAGAAGCGCTTATTTTCTAAATCGAATGGATTTTTTTGTTTTTGTTTTGTTTTGTCTTCTTTGGTCTTCTTTTTTTTTCTCTTTCTTTATCGTGTGTCTTTGTCGTTGTTATCGTTTGTTTTTGGTGGGTTTGTTGTATTTCCAAGCAAGCGGGAAAGGAGAAATAGAAGTGCTTTTTTTTAGGGGGGGTCGAAATGTTTGCATGGCGCAAACAAGGAGAAAAACCGAAAGAGAGGGAGGGGAAAAAAGGTAGAAATAGAGAGAAAGAGACAGACAGACAGGTAGCTAGCAGACAGATAGGCACACACACATTAAGACCGAGGGAGAGAAGGAGAGAGGAGGGGGGGGAGAGAGGGAGGGAGGGAGAGGAGAGAGAGAGGGAGAGGGAGAGGGAGAGAGAGGGAGAGAGAGAGAGAGAGAGAGAGAGAAAGGGAGAGGGAGAGGGAGAGGGAGAGAGAGAGAGAGAGAGAGAGAGAGAGAGAGAGAGAGAGTGATAGATAGAGAGGGGGGGCGAGAGACGGACAGAGAGAATCAAACAGAGAGACGGACCAAGACCTCCAGACCAAGGACCGAAATGAGAAACCGAGAATTCGAGACCGAAAACCATTCTTCCGAAACTGTGAGCTTTTCTCTTCAGAAATGTATAATGTGTATATATATGTATATATATATATATATATATATATATATATATATATATATATATATTATATATATATGTATATATATATATATATATATATATATATATATATGTGTGTGTGTGTGTGTGTGTGTGTGTGTGTGTGTGTGTGTGTGTGTGTGTGTGTGTGTGTGTATATACACACACACACATGCACTCACACACACATATATACACGTGTGTATGTGTGTGTGTGTGTGTGTGTGTGTGTGTGTGTGTGTGTGTGTGTGTGTGTGTGTGTGTGTGTGTGTGTGTGTGTATGTGTGTATATATATATATATATATATATATATATATATATATATATATATATATATATATATATATATATATATATATATATATATATATATATATATATATATATATATATATGTATGTATGCACACACATACACACACACACACACACACACACACACACACACACACACACACACACACACACACATATATATATATATATATATATATATATATATATATATATATATATATATATATATATATATATATATATATATATATATATATATATATATATATATATATATATATATAAACAGTCGGGCCAAGTCGCTCCCTCTCAGCTCAAGAATGACCTCATACAGTTCAAGAGGATAATCCTCGACGAAATATCAGGAAAGACTTCCAATTTCTAGCTGGAGAGTGTCCAGGGCGAGGCAAGAGCGGCCAGTGAGGCAAGAGCGGCCAGTGAGGCAAGAGCGGCCAGTGAGGCAAGGGCGGCCAGTGAGGCAAGAGCGGCCAGTGAGGCAAGAGCTGCAATAGTGAGTGGGAATTGAAGCTAGAGAATAGTCGGTTCTAGGATTGCTTCTTCCGAGACTGGACGGCCCGGGGGTCGAGGCTGAAACTTCTTGAGCCGGTGGGCGGGGCGAAGCGGGGGCGGGGGAGAGGAACTGAGTGAGGGAGAGGTTAAGGGGGGTGAGAGAGAGAGAAAGGGGGGTAAGGGGAGGTGAGGGAGAGAGAGAGAGGAGGTATGGGGGTGAGGGTGAGAGAGGGCGGAGGTAAGGAGGCTTGAGGGAGAGAGAGAAAGAGAAAGGGTTAA
>NC_091550.1:13691316-13693816 GCF_042767895.1 Penaeus vannamei | reverse complement strand
ATGATAGACGAGGTCGATGAAAAGTTAATTGAGAAGAAAAAAAGGATAGAGAGCCGATCGAAAGATAGCAGAAAAGGGGAGAGAGAAAAGGGCGACTAGAAAGAAGAAAGAAAAAAAACAGAAACAAGAAGAACAATAGAGATAAACAAAGGAGAACAGGAGAAAGAAGAAAACGTAAAGAAAGGCAAGCAAAGAAGAATAGAGAAGAAAGAGACAAAAGAAAAAACAGAAACAAGAAGAACAATAAAGTCAAACAAAGGAAAAAAGGAGAAAGAAAAAAAAGCAAAGAAAGTCAAGCAAAGAAGAATAGAGAAGAAGGAAGAAACAAAAGGAAAAAATAAAATAAAATAAAACAGAAACAAGAAGACAATAAAGTAAAACAAAGGGAAAAAAGGAGAAACAAGAAATCGCAAAGAAAGTCAAGCAAAGAAGAATAGAGAAGAAGAAAGAAACAAAAGGAAACAAGAAAAAACAAACGAAGGAAAAAGAGAGAAAGAAGAAAACGCAAAGAAAGTCAAGCAGAGAAGAATAGAGAAGAAGAAAGAAACAAAAGGAAGCAAGAAAAAAAAAACAGAAACAAGAAAGAAAGACAAGCAAAGAAAAAATATAAGAGAAGAAAGAAACAAAAGGAAGCAAGAAAAGACACAGAAACAAGAAAAAAAGTCAAGCAAAGAAGAATAGAAGAGAAGAAAGAAACAAAAGGAAGCAAGGAAAAAACGGAAACAAGAAAGAAGGTCAAGCAAAGAAGAATAGAAGAGAAGAAAGAAACAAAAGGAAGCAAGAAAAAACAGAAACAAGAAAGAAAGTCAAGCAAAGAAGAATAGAAGAGAAGAAAGAAACAAAAGGAAGCAAGAAAAAAAAACAGAAACAAGAAAGAAAGTCAAGCAAGGAAGAATAGAAGAGAAGAAGGAAACAAAAGGAAGCAAGAAAAAAAAACAGAAACAAGAAAGAAAGTCAAGCAAAGATGAATAGAGAAGAAGAAAGAAACAAAAGAAAGCAAGAAAAAAAACAGAAACAAGAAAGAAAGTCAAGCAAAGAAGAATAGAAGAGAAGAAGGAAACAAAAGGCAGCAAGAAAAAAAAAAAACAGAAACAAGAAAGAAAGGCAAGCAAAGAAGAATAGAAGAGAAGAAAGAAACAAAAAAAAACAAGAAAATAAGATAAAACAGAAACAAGAACAATAAAGCCAAACAAAGGAAAAAATGAGAAACAAGAAAACGCAAAGAAACTCAAGCAAAGAAGAATAGAAGAGAAGAAAGAAACAAAAGGAAGCAAGAAAAAAAAACAGAAACAAGAAAGAAAGTCAAAAAAAGAAGAATAGAAGAGAAGAAAGAAACAAAAGAAAACAAGAAAATAAGATAAAACAGAAACAAGAACAATAAAGCCAAACAAAAGAGAAAATGAGAAACAAGAAAACACAAAGAAAGTCAAGCAAAGAAGAAAGAAACAAAAGGAAGCAAGAAATGAAAAACAGTAACAAGAACAAACAAAGGAGAAAATGAGAAACAAGAAAACGCAAAGAAAGTCAAGCAAAGAAGAAAAGAAGAGAAGAAAGAAACAAAAGGAAACAAACAAAAAAAAACAAGAAGAACAATAGAGACAAACAAAGGAGAACAGGAGAAAAGAAGAAAACGCAAAGAAAGTCAAGCAAAGAAGAATAGACAGAGAAGAAAGAAACAAGAGGAAGCAAAAAAAAAAACAAAAAAACAAGAAGAACAATAGAGACAAACAAAGGAGAACAGGAGAAAGAAGAAAAACGCAGAGAAAGTCAAGCAAAGAAGAAAGAAGAGAAGAAAAGAAACAAGAGAAACAAAAAAAAAAACAAAAAAAAACAAGAAGAACAATAGACAAACAAAAGGAGAAAATGAGAAACAAGAAAACGCAAAGAAAGTCAAGCAAAGAAGAAAAGAAGAGAAGAAAGAAACAAGAGGAAACAAAAAACAAAAAAAAAACAAGAAGAACAATAGAGACAAACAAAGGAGAACAGGAGAAAGAAGAAAACGCAAAGAAAGTCAAGCAAAGATGAATAGAAGAGAAGAAAGAAACAAAAGGAAGCAAGAAAAAAAACAAGAAGAACAACAGAGACAAACAAAGGAGAACAGGAGAAAGAAGAAAACGCAAAGAAAGTCAAGCAAAGAAGAAAAGAAGAGAAGAAAGAAAGAAAAGGAAGCAAGAAAAGACAAGGGGAGTCTTCAAGCCTAGATTGTTTACAGCGAAAGGTCCTTAATGTGATGTCATTTTCCCCAATTTCCTCCCTTCGTCTCCTGTTTTCAATCTCCTCTTCTCCCCGTCTTTATTCATTTTTTCTTTTCCCAGAAATGAATCCCGTATACTGTGTGTGTGTGTGTGTGTGTGTGTGTGTGTGTGTGTGTGTGTGTATGTGTGTGTGTGTGGATCCGTGAGAGTTTCGGTAAGAAGGTAGAGAAAAGACCTTTCTTCCCTTTCCCCTCCCCCCCCCCGTCGCCCTCACCCCCTAACCCCACCTCCCCCTTCTTCCCATC
>NC_091550.1:13671316-13673816 GCF_042767895.1 Penaeus vannamei | reverse complement strand
AGACTATAGGGAGTTGCATGACAATGGGGAGAGAGGGAGCAGGAGTGAGTACCTTGCCCTGGAGAATCGGGTGAGAGAGAAAGGGGGAGATAAGCAAACAAAAGACTGGACGAAAAAAAAAGAATATGACGAAAACAAAAAATGATATGTTGTTTTAAAAAAGTGTGTCTAATTATCTTACCTACGCGAAAGCAAGAAAAAAGGATAAAAAAGTAAACGTACCCACGAAAATAAGCTTAAAAGAGACAGAGAGAGGAGGAGGAGGAGAAGGAGGGAGAGGAGGAGGAGGAGGAGGAGAGGAGGGAGGAGGAAGGAGAGGGGAAGGTTAGAGGAGGAGAGTAGAAGGATGGAGAGGGGAGGGCAGAAGGAGGAGGAGAGGAAGGAGGAGGAAGGGAGAGGGGAAAGGGAGAGGAGGGAGAGTACAAGGAGGAAGAGGGGAGGGGAGAGGCGGGAGGAGAAGGAGGGAGAGGAGGAGAGGAGAAGGAGGAGAGTAGAAGGAGGGAGAGGGGAGGGGAGAGGAGATGGGAGGGAGAGTAGGAGCAGGGAGAGGGGAGGGAGGGGAGAGTAGGAGAGGAAGGGGAGTAGGAAAAATATGTCGACCTAAATTTGGCGCAGAATTTACCAGCTGGGAATGCCTGGTGAGGGAAAATCGCTCCCAAATCCTCTTTTTTGGGAGGAAAATGACCTCTGGTACTGCGAGGAGATAATGAAACTGGTGATGAAGGTGAGGACAGTGGTGATGATGCTAATGATGCTCGTGGTGATGGTCAGGTAATGATGATATTGGTGTTTGTTATGTATGTTTTAGCGGAGATGGCACAGAAGAGCGATAAAGGACGATGAGTGTTGATGTTGTTGATGATGGTGATGAGGACGAGGAGGAGGAGGAGAGGGAGGAAGACTGAAGATGAGGATGAAGATGATAATGATGATGGAGAGGATGACGATGACGATGGTGATGGTGATGATGACTATGAGGAGGAAGAAGAAGAGAAAGATTGAAGATGAGGATGAGGATGAGCATGATAAAGATGATGATGAAGAGGATGAGGATGGCGATGGTGATGATGAGGAGGGGGAAGAGGATGAGGAGAATGATGGCGATGATAGTGGTGACGATGAATAGAAGGATGATGATGAGGATAATGACTCATGGCTACTACTCCTGTTTTCGCTATGATGTTTAACACTATGTTCGTCCTAATACCAAAAATAGTATAAAACAAAACAAAACACACACACACACACACACACAACGACCAGATCACTTTATCATCACCATTCTCCCAAATCTAGTAAAAAAAAAAAAAAAAGAAAAAAAAAAAATCACCCCCCCTCAAAAAAAACACCTTCCATGTTCGTATTTGTCCTTCCTCCCTGCAACATGCAACACCTGGCTTTCATTCCGTGCAATTAAGCTCCCACCCTCAGCATTATCATTCTAGTTGATATTTCTACTCCCTTATTAATGTTATTATTACAGCCACGGGTAGTTTTACTTGTATGTTCATTAGTGTTATTGTAGTTATTGTTATCTGTTCTTATTGTTTATCTTTATTTCTATTCTTATCATCATTTTTAGTAGTAGTCGTAGTAGTAGTAGTAGTAAGAATATCATTATTGATATTAATGTTATTATTACTATGATGATTATGATAAGTATTATTATTGCTATCATTATTACTATCATTATAATTGTCCTTATCATTATAATCATCATCATCGTTGTCGTCGTTGTTGTTGTCATCATTATTATCATCATAATGGTTGTAGTAGTAGTAGTATCATCGTCGGTATCATTATTATTATCTTTATCATTTTTATCATTATAACTACTGTTATTATCATTACTGTATTGTTAATGTCTTTAGTATCATCATCAATTCTCTTGTTGTTATCCTTATCCTTATTGTTGTTATTTTTATTATTATCATTATTATTATCATTATTGTTATTATTATTATTATTATTATTATTATTATTATTATTATTATTATTATTATCATTATTATTATTATTATTATTATTATTATTATTATTATTATTATTATTATTATTATTATTATTATTATTATTATTATTATTATTATTATCATTATTATTATTATTATTATTATTATCATTATCATTAGTAGTAGTAGTAGTAGTAGTAGTAGTAGTAGTAGTATTGTCTTTACAAGTATTATCAATACTATAATTATCATTATTATTATCATTATTATCATTGTTATGATCATTATCATTATTACTCTTATCATCATTATCATTCTTATAATTATTATAATTATTATCATTATTATCATCATTATTATCATTGTTATGATCATTATCATCATTACTCTTATCATCACTATCATTCTTATAATTATCATAATCATTATTATTATCATTATTTTTATTGTTGTTGTTATTGGTTGTTGTTATTGTTATTGTTGTTGTTCTTATCATTATTATCATTGATAACAGTAGCGAGATAGAGAAACACGGACGTCACCAGTGT
>NC_091550.1:13638816-13646316 GCF_042767895.1 Penaeus vannamei | reverse complement strand
ACATCATGTGATAAAGGCTAAACATCATGTGATAAAGGCTAAACATCATGTGATAAAGGGTAAACATCATGTGATAAAGGCTAAACATCATGTGATAAAGGGTAAACATCATGTGATAAAGGGTAAACATCATGTGATAAAGGGTAAACATCATGTGATAAAGGCTAAACATCATGTGATAAAGGCTAAACATCATGTGATAAAGGCTAAACATCATGTGATAAAGGCTAAACATCATGTGATAAAGGCTAAACATCATGTGATAAAGGCTAAACATCATGTGATAAAGGCTAAACATCATGTGATAAAGGCTAAACATCATGTGATAAAGGCTAAACATCATGTGATAAAGGCTAAACATCATGTGATAAAGGCTAAACATCATGTGATAAAGGGTAAACATCATGTGATAAAGGGTAAACATCATGTGATAAAGGCTAAACATCATGTGATAAAGGCTAAACATCATGTGATAAAGGCTAAACATCATGTGATAAAGGGTAAACATCATGTGATAAAGGCTAAACATCATGTGATAAAGGCTAAACATCATGTGATAAAGGCTAAACATCATGTGATAAAGGCTAAACATCATGTGATAAAGGCTAAACATCATGTGATAAAGGCTAAACATCATGTGATAAAGGCTAAACATCATGTGATAAAGGCTAAACATCATGTGATAAAGGCTAAACATCATGTGATAAAGGCTAAACATCATGTGATAAAGGCTAAACATCATGTGATAAAGGCTAAACATCATGTGATAAAGGCTAAACATCATGTGATAAAGGCTAAACATCATGTGATAAAGGCTAAACATCATGTGATAAAGGCTAAACATCATGTGATAAAGGCTAAACATCATGTGATAAAGGCTAAACATCATGTGATAAAGGCTAAACATCATGTGATAAAGGCTAAACATCATGTGATAAAGGCTAAACATCATGTGATAAAGGCTAAACATCATGTGATAAAGGCTAAACATCATGTGATAAAGGCTAAACATCATGTGATAAAGGCTAAACATCATGTGATAAAGGCTAAACATCATGTGATAAAGGCTAAACATCATGTGATAAAGGCTAAACATCATGTGATAAAGGCTAAACATCATGTGATAAAGGCTAAACATCATGTGATAAAGGCTAAACATCATGTGATAAAGGCTAAACATCATGTGATAAAGGCTAAACATCATGTGATAAAGGGTAAACATCATGTGATAAAGGCTAAACATCATGTGATAAAGGCTAAACATCATGTGATAAAGGCTAAACATCATGTGATAAAGGCTAAACATCATGTGATAAAGGCTAAACATCATGTGATAAAGGCTAAACATCATGTGATAAAAGGGTAAACATCATGTGATAAAGGCTAAACATCATGTGATAAAGGCTAAACATCATGTGATAAAGGCTAAACATCATGTGATAAAGGCTAAACATCATGTGATAAAGGCTAAACATCATGTGATAAAGGCTAAACATCATGTGATAATGGCTAAACATCATGTGATAAAGGCTAAACATCATGTGATAAAGGGTAAACATCATGTGATAAAGGCTAAACATCATGTGATAAAGGCTAAACATCATGTGATAAAGGCTAAACATCATGTGATAAAGGCTAAACATCATGTGATAAAGGGTAAACATCATGTGATAAAGGCTAAACATCATGTGATAAAGGCTAAACATCATGTGATAATGGCTAAACATCATGTGATAAAGGCTAAACATCATGTGATAAAGGGTAAACATCATGTGATAAAGGCTAAACATCATGTGATAAAGGCTAAACATCATGTGATAAAGGGTAAACATCATGTGATAAAGGCTAAACATCATGTGATAAAGGGTAAACATCATGTGATAAAGGCTAAACATCATGTGATAATGGCTAAACATCATGTGATAAAGGCTAAACATCATGTGATAAAGGCTAAACATCATGTGATAAAGGCTAAACATCATGTGATAAAGGCTAAACATCATGTGATAAAGGGTAAACATCATGTGATAAAGGCTAAACATCATGTGATAAAGGCTAAACATCATGTGATAAAGGCTAAACATCATGTGATAAAGGCTAAACATCATGTGATAAAGGGTAAACATCATGTGATAAAGGCTAAACATCATGTGATAAAGGCTAAACATCATGTGATAAAGGCTAAACATCATGTGATAAAGGCTAAACATCATGTGATAAAGGCTAAACATCATGTGATAAAGGGTAAACATCATGTGATAAAGGCTAAACATCATGTGATAAAGGCTAAACATCATGTGATAAAGGCTAAACATCATGTGATAAAGGGTAAACATCATGTGATAAAGGCTAAACATCATGTGATAAAGGCTAAACATCATGTGATAAAGGCTAAACATCATGTGATAAAGGCTAAACATCATGTGATAAAGGCTAAACATCATGTAATAAAGGGTAAACATCATGTGGTAAAGGCTAAACATCATGTAATAAAGGCTAAACATCATGTAATAAAGGCTAAACATCATGTAATAAAGGCTAAACATCATGTAATAAAGGGTAAACATCATGTAATAAAGGGTAAACATCATGTAATAAAGGGTAAACATCATGTGATAAAGGCTAAACATCATGTAATAAAGGGTAAACATCATGTAATAAAGGGTAAACATCATGTAATAAAGGGTAAACATCATGTAATAAAGGCTAAACATCATGTAATAAAGGCTAAACATCATGTAATAAAGGGTAAACATCATGTAAGAAAGGCTAAACATCATGTAATAAAGGGTAAACATCATGTAATAAAGGCTAAACATCATGTAATAAAGGGTAAACATCATGTAATAAAGGCTAAACATCATGTAATAAAGGGTAAACATCATGTAATAAAGGCTAAACATCATGTAATAAAGGGTAAACATCATGTAATAAAGGGTAAACATCATGTAATAAAGGGTAAACATCATGTAATAAAGGGTAAACATCATGTAATAAAGGGTAAACATCATGTGATAAAGGGTAAACATCATGTAATAAAGGGTAAACATCATGTAATAAAGGGTAAACATCATGTAATAAAGGCTAAACATCATGTAATAAAGGGTAAACATCATGTAATAAAGGCTAAACATCATGTGATAAAGGCTAAACATCATGTAATAAAGGCTAAACATCATGTAATAAAGGGTAAACATCATGTGATAAAGGCTAAACATCATGTAATAAAGGGTAAACATCATGTAATAAAGGGTAAACATCATGTGATAAAGGGTAAACATCATGTAATAAAGGGTAAACATCATGTAATAAAGGGTAAACATCATGTAATAAAGGGTAAACATCATTTAATAAAGGAAAACATCATGTAATAAAGGGTAAACATCATGTGGTAAAGGCTAAACATCATGTGATAAAGGGTAAACATCATGTAATAAAGGGTAAACATCATGTGGTAAAGGCTAAACATCATGTAATAAAGGGTAAACATCATGTAATAAAGGGTAAACATCATGTGGTAAAGGGTAAACATCATGTAATAAAGGGTAAACATCATGTAATAAAGGGTAAACATCATGTAATAAAGGGTAAACATCATGTAATAAAGGGTAAACATCATGTGATAAAGGGTAAACATCATGTGATAAAGGCTAAACATCATGTAATAAAGGGTAAACATCATGTAATAAAGGCTAAACATCATGTAATAAAGGGTAAACATCATGTAATAAAGGCTAAACATCATGTAATAAAGGCTAAACATCATGTAATAAAGGGTAAACATCATGTAATAGAGGGTAAACATCATGTAATAAAGGCTAAACATCATGTAATAAAGGCTAAACATCATGTGGTAAAGGCTAAACATCATGTGATAAAGGGTAAACATCATGTGATAAAGGGTAAACATCATGTAATAAAGGGTAAACATCATGTGATAAAGGGTAAACATCATGTAATAAAGGGTAAACATCATGTGATAAAGGGGAAACATCATGTAATAAAGGCTAAACATCATGTAATAAAGGCTAAACATCATGTAATAAAGGGTAAACATCATGTAATAAAGGGTAAACATCATGTAATAAAGGGTAAACATCATGTGGTAAAGGCTAAACATCATGTGATAAAGGGTAAACATCATGTGGTAAAGGCTAAACATCATGTAATAAAGGGTAAACATCATGTAATAAAGGCTAAACATCATGTAATAAAGGCTAAACATCATGTAATAAAGGCTAAACATCATGTAATAAAGGCTAAACATCATGTAATAAAGGGTAAACATCATGTAATAAAGGGTAAACATCATGTGGTAAAGGCTAAACATCATGTGATAAAGGGTAAACATCATGTGATAAAGGGTAAACATCATGTAATAAAGGGTAAACATCATGTGGTAAAGGCTAAACATCATGTGATAAAGGGTAAACATCATGTGATAAAGGGTAAACATCATGTGGTAAAGGCTAAACATCATGTGATAAAGGGTAAACATCATGTAATAAAGGGTAAACATCATGTGGTAAAGGCTAAACATCATGTGATAAAGGGTAAACATCATGTAATAAAGGGTAAACATCATGTGGTAAAGGCTAAACATCATGTGATAAAGGGTAAACATCATGTGATAAAGGGTAAACATCATGTGGTAAAGGCTAAACATCATGTGATAAAGGCTAAACATCATGCGATAAAGGGTAAACATCATGTGATAAAGGCTAAACATCATGCGATAAAGGCTAAACATCATGTGATAAAGGCTAAACATCATGTGATAAAGGCTAAACATCATGTGATAAAGGCTAAACATCATGCGATAAACACCACGAGAGAAATCACGAGTGCAAAACAACAAGCAGTTTCAATCGATCGTAAAGTGTATCAATGTGGGAACAAGAAATTAAGTCGGATGACAAGTAGAAAAAGTGAAATGTGATAACTAAAGTGTTAAAATTAGCTGAGACACAGAAAAGTCCTCATGCATGTATCTTTCCAACGATAAGAAATGGATAAGTGATAACAGCATAGGGCGTGACCGGATGAGCCCCATATCGAAAATAAAAGGATGCCCAGTGACGGAGACCATTGGAGTAGGCCTCGGAGTAGCGTCCAGTTGCCATGTCCTTTTTGGTGGCTCATCCCGGTTAAGCCCTTTTGAAGTAATTTAGTGTACTACCGTGATGGAACATGGTGGACAGGAATTAGAAATGGAAAATAGTAACATGGGAGTTATTTTGGCAAAATGGAAAAGTTATTTTGGAATATAATCAGGGTTTAGAAGAAAGTGAAATTGTGTATGAACCTATACTGAAATAACTTGATTATCATATTTAGTACTCAAGTGTACTCAAGTAACTAAGTGTTTTCTAAGAGATAGCTCAACGGAAGTGTGCAGGCAGTGACGTGTTGTTGTCCGACAGAGCGTAAGATTGATTTTTTGTCTATTAAGTATTTGATTTTGTCATGATTATTAATTTTCGTGCTAGTGGTTGATTAATGTAATAGCGTAGAAATACAATTTGCTTATTAAGCTTAACTATTTGTTTACTCTTTTAAAATAATATTCATTTCACAGAGTATGTCTATTTGATTAAAGTATTTACATTTCTTGTGATCATTATTCTTTTGTTCAATATCTAATTGATTCATGAACTTGTGAGAAATAATGAATTGCTTTCAGAACTATTTTAATTTGTTTGATGATATTTGGTTCATTAGCATATAACGTAATTTTGAATGATGTTGATTTTGTTTTTGTCAAGTTTCATGACTGATAATTATATAACAATGAGTCAAAACTGTCTAGTTGTATGTATATTGTCAAGATCCTAAATAAAGTCTGTTTTTTGTTTGATATGGATAAAGTGTTAAAGGCACACACATACACTCACACACATACATATATATACTTAAAGTTTTCATTTACATATGTGTGTGTGTTTAAACTCTAACATTCGCTGAATTGTAAAGTTTTGTCATCCTAATTTATCGGTTACTGCCATAAACATTTACCTGTGCCGGCAGCAGAAGCTTCCAGGATAAATCAATAACCGAAAGCATTAGTAATGAAAGCCCAGTATTATCTACGAGCATGAAACGCCACCAATTTTCTTCCTGGCTAACGCTTTATCGCACACTCGTTCACAAAACCCAAGTCACATCGTTCACAGAAATGCAAGGAACAGCACAGCAGATCATCCTTCCTCTCTCTCGCACAGAAACTTGTCCAACCCGACCACCAAGTCCCTTGCAAACACATCGCCTTTAACACTTTATCCTTCCCCCCCTCGCTGCATCAGATATCATTTCCGTATAAGTCAGACAAGCCTTCTTCTCTGCCTACCACTCCCTTGCCCTTACCACGCTAACGTCACGTCCAACACGTTCTCCTCCTCTTTTATTCTAATCGACTGATGACTGAATCCTTGTTGGGGTAAAAAAAAAAAAAGAAAAAAAAAATCTTGAACACGGGAATATGGAATTAACCGATCTCTCAATGTGATATATCTGCGTCTTCCTTATGATGTTAAATGGGGAAATTTTAAGAGAGTGAAAAATGGAATTCAAGACAGATTCTCTCGTGTTAGAATCTGTTAATCGAGCGGCGAGCAAGAAAATGCCTGTGGACAAGGAATGTGTTTATTCTTCGTGTGTAGAAGATCCGTTATTCTCTTAAGCACACACGCTCTTTCTGACAACCAGTGCGTCGGTCGTCTATATAATAGTTATGATCAAGAAACGTCTGGAATAAAAAGGGTATTTGCGTGTGTGTGATATTCCTTCACTAATCCTGAGTTTTAAATTGCTGTGGTCAGTAGTGTGTCGTAAATCAAAACTTTGTATTTCTAAACCAATGGCGCTTGACCTTTGCCAAGCCTCTGAACACTATCACGTGTATTCATTACTTCGTGAAACCATCCTCTGTACCGATGTAGATTGGCAGGACATGACGATGGACCACTCCTTTTTACATCAAAATGTTTCATCCTTATCTCCCAACACTGTATATATATGCTGTCACACGCAGAAACAGCTTTCCACCTTTTATTCTTACTTATGCTGGTGTAAAGTTCGTGTTATTCGCCCCCACTTAATAAAACAATTCTTTTTTAGAACGTATATAGCGCTGTGTCACGGAACTCTCGAAACCTGTTCCTGGAACACCGAGGTTTCATAGAATACAGATGGAGAACCATTATGGGAAGTTCCATTATGTTTAAAAGCTTATAAGATAAACAAGATGTTAACCTTATTTACAATGCTGAATTTGCTACTTATTTCACTGTGACAAAGTCACCAATAACCAAAAGTTTAAATCCACAGCATGTTACGGCATATATATGAAACTAAAAATATGCAGTTATCTTCATATATTTCAGTATTTAGGTTCTGTCATTACATATTTCAAAGCAGAATGTAAATATTCAGTTGGTGATTCCTTGATAAGTGTCACTTTTCGTGGCATTAAGCTAACTAGCTTATGTTAAAATAATTGAA
>NC_091550.1:13598816-13608816 GCF_042767895.1 Penaeus vannamei | reverse complement strand
TCTCTCTCTTTCTGTCTATCAATCTCTCTCTCTCTCTCTCTCTCTCTCTCTCTCTCTCTCTCTCTCTCTCTCTCTCTCTATCTATCTATCTATCTATCTATCTATCTATCTATCTATCTATCTCTACCTATGTATCTATCTATCTCTTTCTTTCTCTCTTTCATTCTACCTCTCGCTATCTCGTTCTGCATATCTCTCTCTCTACATGTCTTTCTTTCTCCCTCTCTTTCTCCCTTTCTCCCACACCCTCTTTCTCTCTCTCTCTCTTCTCTCTTCCCACTTGCTTCTGTTTTTGCAAGCGTTGCCTCTCCCTTTGCTCAGGCGAGGACCTTTTATAGATTTATTTGTTTTATTGAAGTTTCCTTTCGTCCACCTCCATTCCCTATGCAAAATAAACGTAGTGAGTCAGTTATGGGTTCGTATATCTGTGTCGGATCGCTTTTGTACAGAAAGTTTCGCGGTGAGAAGCGCTTCAATCACTTTATTTCTACCCTCAGTTGTTTTTTGGGGATGTTTTGTTTTGTTTTTAGTTCTGTGTGGACGCGTGGGTTTAAGGGGTTGGTGTTGGATGACGTTAGGGTATGGATGGAGGAGGCAAATTGTTTTTTTTTTGTTGTTGTTTGTTTTGTTTAATTGTTTTTTGGCGTTCGTGGTAGCCAGACTTTGATAATCGATGGTATTATGATAAAGTTTCAGTGATGAGAAAGGAGAATTTTGTTGCTTAGATATAGTGTTTGTAATTAGCTAAGGTCAAAGCATTATCATTATTTTTATCATTATTATCATTAATAATGTCATGCCCATCATAACTACCACGTATCTTTATGATTGTAATAGCCTAATCATTGTTATAATCATGTGTTTTTGTTTTGTTTTGTTTTTTTATTCATATCTCCTAAGAAAGGTAATGAATGTTGGCGAAAATGATGCCAAATATTTAAAAAATATTAAAAAATAAATAAAAAACGTAGACATTCCAGTCCTAAAAAACATTCACGCAGAGGAAAATACCCCTCAAAAAAAAAGAAAAAAAAAGATAAAAAGAAAAGAAGAAGAAGAAAAAAACAGACATTTCAGTCCTAAAAAACATTCACGCAAGGGAAAATACCCCTCGACCCTCTTCCCCAGACCTTCACCCCGTCTCGAAGCGATCAAGCCAACGTTTTATCCCCGTCTTCGGAAAACGTTCGTCACAGCCTCCTCCGCCAATTCATCCTCCCTCTACCAAAATACCCATCGTCGATTCCATCAGCACGTGCACGTTTAAGTCGTCGTGTGCCTCCGTGTCAGTGTAAACAGGGGCTCAAGCAGTGTAGGGAATTCGGGTTTGTGTTTCTTCCAGCTGGTCGTGACAGTGTCGTTCCCCGCGTGGGTGTGTTTGTCTTTGAGGCGGACGATGACTTGCTGATGCCTTCGTCGACGTTCTGGCCGCGGGTGTCGCCTCTCGGCTCTTTTATTTGCTTTTGGGTGTTTGTTCTCTTTCGTTTTTTTCTTTTGATCTTTTTTATCATTCTGTTTCGTTTTTTTCTTTTTTCTTTTTCATCATTCTATGAGGCTCTTGTTTTTGGGTGTTTGTTCTCTTTCATGTTTTTTTCTTTTTTTTTTTTTGTCTTTCTTTTTATCATGCTATGAGACTGCCTTTCTTAACCTTGTATATACATTTATACACATATGCATGTTTTTGATTATATAAATGTGTGTTTGTGTGTGTTTGTGTTTTTGTGTGTGTGTGTGTGTGCGTGTTTTTTTGTGTGTGTATGTGTATGTGTGTTTGTGTTTGTGTGTGTGCATGTGTGTGTGTATATAAATGTATATTCATTTATAAATATGATTATATACATATGTGTGTATATGTATATCTATATATGTATACATGTGTATATATATATATATATATATATATATATATATATATATATATATATATATATATGTGTATGTGTGTGTGTGTGTGTGTGTGTGTGTGTGTGTGTGTGTGTGTGTGTGTGTGTGTGTGTGTGTGTGTGTGTGTATATATATATATATATATATATATATATATATATATACATATATATATATTATATATACATACATATATATATATATATATATATATATATATATATATATATATATATATATATATATATATATATATCACAAAAAGACCTCAGGCTAAAACCTAATAATAAAAGCCCATATTGCGGCATATTTCCAAAAAAGGAGTTTCCCATATAACGGGCCAACGTAAGCTCCGACCATCAAAAATAATGATTTTGATTCACAGAAAAGCCAGAACTTAAAGGTTTTTTAAATTGTTATTTTCTGACGATTGCATTTTAACGGCGAGGGAGGCCGAAAATGCCGAATTCATGGACTTTTTTTCTTTCGGTTCTGAATAAAATAGGTGTTGGTTATTTCATGCGAGGGAGAGAGAGGAGGAGAGGGAGGAGGAGGAGAGCGAGAGAGAGAGAGAGAGAGAGAGAGAGAGAGAGAGAGAGAGAGAGAGAGAGAGAGAGAGAGAGAGAGAGAGAGAGAGAGAGAGAGAGAATAGAAAGGGGGGGAGAGAGAGAGAGAGTGAGGAGAGAGAAGAGAGAGAGAGAGTGATTAGTGATAGAGAGAGTGGAGGGAGTAAAGAAAGAGAGAAGAGAAAAGAAAAGAGAGAGAGAGCGGGGGTGGCCTGATTTATTCAAGAAACCATGAATTTCTCATTGCGGAAAAAAATAAACTCTATTGAATATAAATAGAGAGTGAAAGAGAGAGAAAATGAGACAGATAGAGAGGAAAAGAAGGAGGGAGGAAGTGAGAAAGAGGGGAAAAGGGAGCGAGAGAGAAGGAGAAAGAGAAGAAGAAGAAGAAATAGAAAGAGGGGTGGGAGGACAGGAATGATCAAGCAAGAGGGAAGAGGTGGAGGAGGAGGAGGAGGAGGGGGAGGGGAGGAGGTGACCCCAGGACCATCATCGAGCTAGAAACCCCTTTGTTATATTATGTAAATACCATAAACTTTTTCTCGGTCGTGTTGGAGGTGCAAGTCGTGACCAGCATTCTGACGTTATTGTTGGTACGAAGATCTCGGCCATAACGCGGGGTCCGGCGATGATGAAGTGGCCAAAAAGAGGAGTATTTTCATTGAGGGGGAAAAAGGGGGCGTGTCTCCCCAACTTCCCCTCGTACTCCACGTGTCAATGAGGCGAGGGGAGGTGGAAGTCCGTCTCGGTGGATCCCTTAAGAAGAGGGATTTATATGCATAATGGGAGTATAAATGTGCATATACATATACATAAATACAGATATACGTGCGTATGTAAATATATGCGTCAGTACCTATGGCGGCTGGGTAGATATTTAGATGATGAATATTCGGATACAAACAGTTTAAGGAAATGACGTCACAGTTATAGGTCTTAAAATTCAACGAAATTTTTAATAGAAAAATAAAGTATTTAGAAAGGTAGAGGAAAGAATTTAGGAAAACGTGTAAAATGAACATCTGCCATAGGCTACGTTGTAGTGTTTTGTTGGCAGGAATAAATCGCTTGATAAAAAGAGAAAGAATGAGGGGAAGGGTGGTAGAGAAAGATAGAGGCATCAGACAAACAGACTCAGGAAGAGGGAGAGAGAGAGAGAGAGAGAGAGAGAGAGAGAGAGAGAGAGATAGAGAGAGAGAGAGAGAGAGAGAGAGAGAGAGAGAGAGAGAGAGAGAGAGAGAGAGAGAGATACACAGACAGGCAAACAGACAGACAGATAAACAAACAGACAGATAGAGGAAGAGGTAGAGAGAAAAAGAGAGAGAGACAGACAGATAGACAGAGTGATAAGGAGGGAGAGAGAGAGACAGACAGATAGACAGATTGATAAGGAGGGAGAGAGACAGACAGACAGAGAGGGAAGGAGAGAAAGAGAGAAAGAAAACAGAGACAGAGAAAGAAAGAAAGGAAGAGAAAGAGAGGAAAAGAATCAGAGAAACAGAAACACGAACCAATAACCCCTTCCTGTCACGTCCTTCCCATCTCTCGCTGACGATTTAAATCCGAAAAATCTGATAACGCTCCAACATAAAAAAAAGAAAAAAAATGAAAGTAAGAAAATGAGAAACAGTAAAAACAAAGAAAAATAAAACAAAATACAAGACAATAAAAACAACAACATATTTCCAGTGGACACAACGCTTCTATACATAGTTTCCTCACATAAACATCCTCCAAAATCTTCGCAAATCTCATATGCAAATCGTATGAGTTTGTGAGCTTGGATTTGACTCTTGCTACACTCTCTTGCAGTTCAAAATGAGATAAAGAAGAGAAAAAGAAAAGGCGGATGATTATGATATCCAATTTATCCTTAATCGTATTTCTATTATCATATCCACAGATTACAATGTAGTGTAAGAAAGAATCAACAACTTTTGAGGTAAAAAGATAATCATAACAATATATACATATATATATATATATATGTGTGTGTGTGTGTGTGTGTGTGTGTGTGTGTGTGTGTGTGTGTGTGTGTACTTGACAGTGATGATATAGATTATAACATCAATAACAATACCAACAACAAAAACAATATATATATATATATATATATATATATATATATATATATATATATATATATATGTTATCATTACATGAAAATATGATAAGGAAATAGATCTAAAATAAGAAGGAATTAAGAATTTTGGAAAATAAGAATAAGATTAAGAATTATTAAGAATAAAAAATCTATTAAGAATGAAAGAAAATTGATTAAAAAAAACAATAAAGCAGAAAAATACGGAAAAAGTATTTTGTAAAAAGAAGAGGAAAGGAAGTAAGAATAAAGAATTTAAGAATAAATCTAAAAATCCTCATGACTAAAAAAAGTATTTTTTTTTTTTATCAATTGCAGAAAAAAAAAGAATCGTTTTAAAAAGAAGAAGGGAAAGATGAACAAAAAAAATCATTAAGGATAAAACATCAATTCAGAATAAAAAGAAAAAAATATAATTAGAAAACACATTTAAAGGGGCAATTAAGATTAAAGGGGCAAGAAAGATTAATCAAGAATAAACTTACGAATCATTAAATACAAAGCGTTAATTAAGAATAAAAGAATGTTGATTAATAAAAGAAAAAACAAAAAGAAACTAATCTTAATTGCAGAAGAAAAAAAACGTTCAGAATTAGAGATTATATTTAAGAAGGAGAAGAGAAGAAGAAGAAAAAAAAGAAAAAAAGGAGAAGGAGGAGGTGCAGGAGGAGAAGAAGAAGGAGGAGGAGGAGAAGAAAAAGAAGAAGAAGGAAGAGGAGGAGGAGGAGGAGAAGAAGAAAAAGAAGAAGAAGAAGGAGAAGGAGAAGAAGGAGGAGGAGAAGAAGAAGAAGAAGAAGAAGAAGGAGGAGGAGAAGAAGAAGAAGAAGGAGGAGGAGGAGGAGGAGAAGCAGAAAGAGAAGGAGAAGAAGAAGAAGAAGAAAAAATAAAAAATAAATATGAAGATAAAAGAAACGAAGAGAAAAGAAAAGAAAAGAAAAAGAAAAGAAGAAGAAGAAGGAAAAACTTCAGGAACTTGTCGGATCTTGTTTCGAGCGCTCCCACTTCGCTCCTGAAGTTGGTGTCAAACTCCCAACTTCGGAAGTTTTTTTCGGAGCTTAATGTGAAAGAGTTCGGGAGTGAATGCCTGAATATGCATGGGCGTGTGAGCCTCTTTGTGTGCGTGTGAGGGGTGTGTGTGTCTTCTTGTGTGCGTGTGAGGGGTGTGTGTGTCTTCTTGTGTGCGGTACAGTGGCAAGAAGGGATTGTGTGGTGTCTTTCTTGTGTACGTTGTGAGGGACGTGTGATTGTCTTCTTGGTGTGCGTGTGAGGGTGTGTGTGTCTTCTTGTGTGCGTGTGAGGGATGTGTGGTGTCTTCATGTTGTGTAGCACGTATGAGGGGTGTGTGTTGATCTTCTTGTGGTGCTTGCGAGGGGTGTGTGTGTGTCTTCTTGTGTGCGTTGTGAGGGGAATTGTGTGTGTCTTCTTGTGTGCGTGTGAGGGAGTGTGTGTGTGTGTGAGGGGGTGTGTGTGTCTTCTTGTGCATGCGTGTGGAGGTGTGTGTGTCTTTCTTGTGTGCGTGTGAGGGTGTGTGTGTCTTCGTGTGTGTGCGTGAGAGAGGTGTGTGTGTGTCTTCTTGTGTGCGTGTGAGGGGTGTGTGTGTCTTCGTGTGTGCGTGTGAGGGGTGTGTGTGTTCTTCTTGTGTGTGCGTGTGAGAGGGTGTGTGTGTCCTTCTTGTGTGTGCGTATGTGGGGGTGTTTGTGTCTTCTTGTGTGCGTGCGAGGGTATGTGTGTGTCTTCTTTGTGTGCGTGTGAGGGGTGTGTGTGTGTCTTCTTGTGTGCGTGTGAGGTGTGTGTGTGTGTGAGGGTGTGTGTGTCTTCTTGTGTGCGTGTGAGGGGTGTGTGTGTCTTCTTGTGTGCGTGTGAGGGGTGTGTGTGTCTTCTTGTGTGCGCGTGAGGGGTGTGTGTGTCTTCTTGTGTGCGTGTGAGGGGTGTGTGTGTCTTTTTGTGTGCGTGTGAGGGGTGTGTGTGTCTTTTTGTGTGCGTGCGAGGGGTGTGTGTGTCTTCTTGTGTGCGTGTGAGGGGTGTGTGTGTCTTCTTGTGTGCGTGTGAGGGGTGTGTGTGTCTTCTTGTGTGCGTGTGAGGGGTGTGTGTGTCTTCTTGTGTGCGTGTGAGGGGTGTGTGTGTCTTCTTGTGTGCGTGTGAGGGGTGTGTGTGGTTCTTCTTGTGTGCGTGCGAGGGTGTGTGTGTGTCTTCTTGTGTGTGCGTGTGAGGGTTGTGTGTGTCTTCTTGTGTGCACGTGTAGAGGGTGTGTGTGTCTTCTTGTGTGCGTGTGAGGGGTGTGTGTGTCTTCTTGTGTGCGTGTGAGGGGTGTGTGTTCTTCTTGTGTGCGTGTGAGGGGTGTGTGTGTCTTCTTGTGTGCGTGTGAGGGGTGTGTGTGTCTTCTTGTGTGTGCTTGTGTAGGTTTCAATGCTTGTGTGTGTGCGTAGGTGTGTGTTCTTTGTGTGTGTGTGTGTTTTTTTTTTTTTTATGATAACAGACACAGTGTGTGTGTCTGTGTATTTTGTATTGTGTGTGTGGGGGGGGGGGGTTGTGTGTCTGTGCTCCTTGTGTTTTTTTGCGCTTTTATTGTGTGTCTGTGCTGTGTTTGTGTATTTTTGCTGTGTTTGTGTGTGCTTGATGTATGTTTTTTTTTTATCTGCGTGTGTGTTTCTTTGTTTTTATATGTTTGCTGTGTTTGTTTGTATTACGTGTGTGTGTGTACGTTTCTGCGATATCTCTCAAAACAGTCGCAGATTTAAATGAATACCTTCCCTTGCCTTTAATTTAAATCCTTTAATCAAATGAAACAAAGAAAAACGTCTCGAGTCTAATTACTTTTAATTTTTCCCATTATCATTATTGGGACTTTTAATTACATTAGTCTGTTTCTGTTTGAATTTAGCGCACTCGTATATATTTTCCCGTGTTATTGTATTTTACTTTTTTCCTTTCTTTCTTTCTTGCTTTCTGTCTTTTTCTAAGAATTGTCATTTGTCTCTTTTTTATTTTTATTTTGTCTTTTTAAGAATTGTAATTTATCTCTTCAAAGAATATCGTCTTCAAAGAATCGTAATTTATCTTCTTTTTCCTTCTTTTTCTTTTGTTTATTAAGAATTGTAATTTATATCTTCTTTTTTTCTTTTGTCTTCTAAGAATCGTAATTTATCTTCTTTTTCTTTCTTCTCCTTTTGTTTCTTATGAATTGTCATCTATATCTTTATTTTTTTTCTTTTGTCTTCTAAGAATCGTAATTGATATCAGTCTCATACGAGTATATCCACTTCCCTTTGTTTGTTTGTCTTAGTCGGAGGGTCAGAAAGTCAACAGCAATCAGAATAGTTCAGCTGAAGCCGGCCGGTCGGTTGGGGAGAGAAGGAAGACAAGGCAAAAGAGAGAGAGAGAAAAGAGGAGAAAAACGTGAAAAAAAGAGATGAGGAGAGAGCTGAAAAGGGGGATAGGGAAAGAAGAATGCGTAGAAGAGAGAGGGAGAGAAAGGACGGAAGGAGAGAGAGAGAGAGAGAGAGAGAGAGAGAGAGAGTGTGTGTGTGTGTGTGTGTGTGTGTGTGTGTGTGTGTGTGTGTGTGTGTGTGTGTGTGTGTGTGTGTCTGTGTGCGTGCGTGCGTGTTTGTGTGTGACAAACAGACAAGCGGAGAGGCAGACAGAATGAGAGACAGAAAAAGATAAACAGACAGACTGAGAAAGAGAAACAAACGGATAGTCAGAGAGGGAGATAAACAGACTAACAAGCAGAGGGGGAGAGAGAAAAGAAATGAATACGAAAGAAGAAATGAAAAGAAAACAATAGAAAACAAAGTGTAAACAATTTTATGATGGCGAAGAGAGAGAAAGAGATATATAAAAGGGAAAAAAGAAGTTAGAGACAGGCAGACATAAAAAGAGAGAAACAGACAGACAGAGAAAGAGAAAAACAAACGGACAGTCAAAGAACGAGAAATATAGATAGACAGAAAGACAAAAAAAAAGGGGATGACGAAAAGAGAATAGTAAAAAAAAAGAGAGAAGAGAACAACAACCGGACGAGACAGAAAAATAAAAAAAAAGAAAATGAGAGAAAGGAGAGAGATAAAAAAGGGAAGAAAGAAGGCAGAAAGGCCTTCAAAGTCTCCAGGACACACGACCACGCGGGGGGGGGGGGAACACTACTGAGGATACATCAGCAAGAGGAAGGAAGACCATCAGGGAGGAGGGAAGGAGAAGCGACTGAAGTGCAAAGGAGGAGGAGGAGGAGGAGGAAGGAAGAGGTGAAGGAGGGGAGGACGGAGGAGGAGGAGGAGGAGAAGGAGAAGGAGAGGAGGAAGGAGAAGGGGAGGAGGAGCAAGACGAGGAGGAAGGAGAAGAGGGAGGATGGAGAGGATGGAGGAGGAGGAGGAGAAGAGGGAGGATGGAGAGGAGGAGGAGAAGGATGGAGAGGAGGGGGAGGAGGGGAAGAAGAAGGAGGAGATGGAGGAGGGGGAAGAAGGAGAGGAGGAGGACGGAAGATATGAGGAGGACAGAGGAAAAGGAGGAGAAAGAAAGGTAGAAGGAGGAGGAAGAGCAGGAGGAGGGCAGAAAAGAAGGGCGGTGGAGGAGGAAGTATAAAAGAATAAAGGAAATGGCGAAAGAAAAGGAGGAATAGAAGGACAATAACACCCCAACAGTGACGGAGGAGGAGGAGGAGGAGGAGGGAGGAGGAGGAGGAGGGAGGAGAGGAGGAGGTGGAGGTGGAAGAAGGAAAAAGGAAGAAGAGGGAGGAGGAGGGAGGAAGGAGGAGTACAGCGAGGAGCGGAGGAGGAAAAGGACAACGCAACGAAGGAGGAGGAAGAAGAGTAAGACAACGCAGGAGAAGAGAAAAAAACAACCTCTAGAAAGAAGAGAAAGAGAAAGAACAACAGAGGAAAGGAGAAGGAGAAGAGGAATTGAGGAAGAGTACGGGTATCAATAAAGAAAGAATGAGCTTGACTGAGAGAAAGAGAGGAAGAAGAGAGGAGGGGGAGAAGGAGGATGGAATGGATGAGGAGCTAGAGGGAATTGGAGGAAAGTAGTGGATTAGAAAAGGGGAAAAAGAGGAAGGGGAAAGCGTGAATAAGTGGGGAGCGGGGAAGACAGAATAAAATTATATATGAGAGGGAAAGAGAAAGAGGGATATATAAAAACGAGACATATATTTAGGGAGAGAGGGAGAAAGAGGAATTAAAAGAGTGAGAGAGATAGATAGACAAATAGATAGATAGAGATAGAGACAGATAGATAGATAAAGAGAGAGAGGGAGAGAGACAGATAGATAAATAGAGAGAGAGAGAGAGAGAGAGAGAGAGAGAGAGAGAGAGAGAGAGAGAGAGAGAGAGAGAGAGAGAGTGAGTGAGTGAGAGAGAGAGAGAGAGAAAGGGGAGAGAGGCAGACAGAGTGGAAGAAGGAGAGATAGACAGGAAAGTTTAGGAAAGTCCGAGGTGGTGTGGAAAAAAATATAGAA
>NC_091550.1:13588030-13593030 GCF_042767895.1 Penaeus vannamei | reverse complement strand
ATAAATATGTATTTATTTCTTTATTAAGCATTTATTTCTTTATTTATGCATATCAAGTATACGAATATTATTTAGGTCGGGCCTCGCACAATTCTAAGAACCGGCCATTTATCTTTGAATTCTCACTTTTTCTAGAATGTGATGGATCTGGAAAGTGGGCTATAAGGGCCAGAATTAAAGTTTTATCTGGTTTATTACCTCTTAAAAAGTCATTTTGCACAGTAAAAAAGAATTGAAAAACTAGATGTAAAAGTTTTTTTTATCACAATAAATGAAAGAAAAATAGTTAGAATATCAGTGTTTTTAAATGAGTTTTAGTAGAAATATGGAAAATTCCGAGAGAACCCGAGTGAAAAATAAATAGATAAATTAATAAAGGTAATGGAAATTCGTGGCACCGAAACACCAACACTAAAGTAAAAGATAAATTCGATTAAAAGTAAAATCAGCAATTGATAAACAGGAGGAGGAAAAACCGGAGAACCAAGATTAAAAGAGTAAAATAGAAATAGAAACCAGAACTATAAGGTATCTAAAAAGACGGAAAGGAAACCACAGAAACCAAGCGAGGCATAGAAAGAAACCAACAAGACAAGAAAAAGAAACGAAATTAAAGGGCCAAACAGAGATAACAATTTACATGAATAAGTAGAAACCAAAGAAAACGAATAATTAGAAACCAAAGAAAACAAATAGTTAGAAACCGAAAACGAATAATTAGAAAACAAAGAAAAACTGATAATTAGAAACTAAAGAAAACAGATAATCAAAAACCAAAGAAAAAATTATAATCAGAAACCAAAGAAAAAAATTATAATTAGGAAGATTATTATTATTATCATTATTAGTATACTTATTATCAGTATTATTATTATGATTATTGTTATCATTATTTTCATCATTATCATTATTGTTATCATTATCATTAATATCATTATTGATATTATAATTACCATTATCATTATCATTGTTATTTTCATAATCATTATTATAATTACGACTGTTATTATTACTATCATTTTTATCATTACTATTACCACTATTGTCATTATTATCATCATCATCATTATTATTATCATCATTATTATTATAATCATTATGATTATTAATACAATTACCATTATCATTATGAAAATGATAGTCACAACAGCAACAGCAACAATAATAATGATAATTACAATAATCATAACAAAGATAACAACAATAAAAGATAAAATGATAATGGTAGTGATGGTGATGAAAATAATTGTAATAATTATTACAATAATGGTAAAAGTCATAATGATAATAATCATGATGACAATGATGATAATGATTACGATAAGAATAACAGTGATAATAATAATAATAACAATAGTAATAATGATAACGATAATAATATTGATAATAATAACAATAATGATAATAAAAATTATAATAATGATGATAACAATAATGATAAGGGAAATTGTCATAATGATAACAATAATGATGATAAAAATGATAATGATGGTAATAGTAGTAATAATAATGATAATGATAATAATGATGATGATGATACTTGCAATATTAACGATTATGATAATAATAATATTCGTCATCATCATCATCATCATCATAATAATAATAATGATAATAATGATAGTAATGATAATAGTAACAGTAATAAAATAATGGTAAGATGATAATAATTGTGATAATAATAATGATAATAATAACAGCAATATTAATGATAGCAAGAATGGCAATAATGATTATAATAACAACAAACATGAATATAATAATCATAATAAAAATTATAATAATCGTAATACCAAATCAAGAAGTTCAGTTGATATAAACTATGAATATACATATTGTGTGACCTTACATTTCACTTCATTCGCATTTGAAATTAATCAAATGCTCTATAAAAGTTTGTTTTGAGTACGTGTAATATTTCAATTCCGAATGAAATACTCTCGAAACAGAATTTTAAGTACCGTTCTCTTTATTTTACGTGAATCTTTTTGAATACAATTAAAACAAAAATAAATGTGCGATTTCTCCATGATTTAGTCCGTGGTTTATATTTTTGTTGCTGTTGTTGTTTTAACATTCATTGCAGTTTTTCTTCTTACTTTTACGTTATGTCAGGTTGAGTTTTGCTGAAATGGAGGCAACAGTCATTTTCTGTGAAATATTTAGTGAGATGCAGCGTTTGTGAACCATTTTGAGCCGTTTGTGATCTATGTGTTGGGGATGTCTGCTCTTTCGCTTTTCCCCGGCTGTCGTGTGAACAAAGGTCTATCTTTCAATGTTTTCTGGTTGTGTATCTCTTTCTCTCTTTCTCCTCTTTCTTTCTTTTTCCCTTTCTCTGTTTCTTGTCTTTCTCTCTTTCTCCTCTTTCTATCTTTCTCCTCCTATTCTCTCTTTCTCCTCCTTCTCTCTTTCTCCTCCTTCTCTCTTTCTCCCTCTCTCTGTTTCTCGTCTTTTTCCTTTCTCCCCTTTCTCCTCTTTCTATTTTTCCCCTTTCTCTGTTTCCTCGTCTTTCTCTCTTTTCTTTTTCTTCTTTCTTGCTGTTTTTCTTTTACTCTTTTTTCTCTCTGGGTTCTCTGGATCTTTCTTGAGCTTTGTCTTTCTTTTCTCTCTCTCTCTCTCTCTCTCTCTCTCTCTCTCTCTCTTTCTTTCTCTTCTTTCTTCTTTCTCTCTCTCTCTCTCTCTCTCTCTCTCTCTCTCTCTCTCTGTCTCTCTCTCTCTCTCTCTCTCTATTCTCTTGGGATCTTTCTGCCGGCCTCTCTCTTTCTGTCTGCTTCTCTCTCTCTCTCTCTCTCTCTCTCTCTCTCTCTCTCTCTATCTATCTATCTATCTATCTATCTATCTATCTATCTATCTATCTATTTACCCATCTACTTATCTATCTATCTCTATCTCTATCTATCTATCTCTATCTCTATCTATCTCTATCTCTCTCTCTCTCTCTCTCTCTCTCTATATATATATATATATATATATATATATATAAATATATATATATATATATATTCATCTATCTCTTTCACAATACCCGTCTCAAATCAACTTAAAATGAATTGCCCGAGTTGCTATGGTATGCTAGGGCTAAAAGAAAGTCTACGGCTAAAAACCCACAATTCACTTAATTATAGTAATGATAATACTAAAAATGAAAAGAATAAAATGACAATGATGATAGCTATAGTTATGATATTAGTAATGACAAGGATGATAATTAATGATAATGATAATAATGATAATGATAACAATAATGACAACAATAATGATAATGATAATAGTAAGGACAATAAAAATAGTAATAATAATAAAAATAATAATGATGATAATGATTCATTTGATGAAGATGAAAATGGTAATGAAAATAATGATACTAATAATGATGATAATAGTATTGATGATGATGATAATGATGATAATAATAATAATGACGATAATGATAATGATAATGATGATATATATTATGTACATATATATATACATATATATATATATATATATATATATATATATATATATATATATATATACATATATATATATATATATATATATATATATATATATATATATATATCATTCTCTTCCTCTCTCTTTCTTTCTCACTCTTTGTCTATCTCTCTCTCTCTCTCTCTCTCTCTCTCTCTCTCTCTCTCTCTCTCTCTCTCTCTCTCTCTCTCTCTCTCTTCTTCTTCTTCTTCTTCTTCTTCTTCTTCTTCTTCTATTCTCCTCCTCTTCCTCCTCCTCCCCCCCTCCTCCTCCTCCTCCTCCTCCTCTCCCTGTCTCTTAATCTTCATCACAACTTTTTTTCTCTTTTTCCTGACCCTTCTTCCTTCATATAACCCCCCCCCCTTTTCGCTTCATTCTCGTACATTTTAACTTTCCTGCTACTTCTTCCCTCTTTCTTCTCCCTCTTTCTGACTTGGATTACTCCTCTTCTCCTCCTCCTATCCCCATCCATTATTCATGCCCCTCCTCTTCCTTTCCTTCCTCCTCCCTTCTCTTCCCTGCCTTCCCCCACCTACCATCATCAGTCTTCCTTTACCCCCTTTCTCTTCCCTCTTCTCCTATCCCTCTATCTCCCCACGTTACCTCCCTTCCTCCTCCCTTCCCCCCTCTTTTGTCCTTTATCTCCTCATCTATCCTTTCTTCCCCCACCTCTTCCTAGCTATTTCTTTATCGGTATTCCTCCTCTCCTTCTTACCACTTCCATTCTCTATTCCCCCATTACTCTCCTTCCCCTTCCTCCTCTCCCTGCCCTCACCTCCCCTTCTCTACTGTTCCTCCCTCCCCCATCCCTCCTCCACTACCTCCTCCCATCCCTTTCTCCTCCCCCTTCCGTCCAATCTGCTCCCTCCCACACTTCTTCCCCCATCCATTCCCTCTCCTCCCTTCTCCCCTCCCCCTTACGCCCCCCACCATTTCCCTTCCATCTTTCCTCCTATCCCTCCCTCCTCTTCTATCCATCTTCTCCCCTCAATATCACAATCCCAACCCCCTCCCCTCCCATCCCTCTCCTAGCCCCTCCTCCCTCTATCCATCTTCTCCCTCAACCTCTACCCCTTACCCCTTCCTCCCTCCCCCTCTCCCTCTCTCCCTTTCCCTCCCTCCCACTCCTCTCCACTACCCCTTCCTCCCTCCCCTCCCTCTCCCTCCCCGTCCATAGCCCCTCTCCCCCTTTCCCTTACCCCTTCCTCTCTCTCTCTCTCCTTGTATACCCTCCTCTACTTCACTCCTCTCCCCTTACTCCCCCTTCCTCCCTCCCCGTCCATACCCTCTGACCTTCCCCGCCCCCGCCCATATTCCTCCCTCCCATCCTCTCCCCTTACCCTTACCCCAATCCCCAACCCCCACCCCCAATCCCCTACCCCTACCCCCGACCCCCGCCCCGCAAGGCACTGCATTTCCAAGCTTTACGGCGGAAAACTCCCCCTCCCTGTAAGAGCTGTCGTAAAGCCGGCAGCGCAAACAGTCGGGTTCCTGCGTCTGGTTGCAGGAGGACATCTTCG
>NC_091550.1:13575530-13580530 GCF_042767895.1 Penaeus vannamei | reverse complement strand
GAGAGAGAGAACGAGAGCAAGAGAGACAGACAGACGGGCAAGAAAGAGAGGAAGAGGGAGTAGAAAGATATTTGTACAAAAATTCTGACTAAATTCTGAAACGTCTGAGGCACCAAGACTTAAAAGATTAGAAACAGAAGATAAATGAAAGAAAAAGAAAGCGACTAAGCTATTCCCTTTTAAGACCTGCTTTTCTCTCTCTACTGACATTTATATATGCATGCGCAATACATATATGTGTGTGTGTGTGTGTGTGTGTGTATATATATATATATATATATATATATATATATATATATATATATATATATATATGTATGTGTATATATATATATATATGTATGTATATATATATACAAACATACATACATATATATATATGTATAAATACAAACACATACATATATATACATATATATATATGTATATATATATATATATATGTGTGTGTGTGTGTGTGTATATATATATATATATATATATATATATATATATATATGAATATATAAATGCGTTTATATACATGTATATGTATATATATATAAATATATATATATATATATATATATATATATATATATATATGTGTGTGTGTGTGTGTGTGTGTGTGTGTGTGTGTGTGTATGTTTATATATATATATATATATATATATATATATATATATATATATATATATGTATGTATGTATGTATGTATACATATATATAGATATATGTGCCGCTTAGCCCGTAAATCATCATGTGGAAACGGATCCGTTCTCTATCTGCAGAAAATCTTGACAGCCACGGGCAACCGGAACACTCGGATCGAGATCGAGGTTGCCGAACGCAGCCGAGTACTGCCGAAGATGACCCGAATTGGTCAGGTTAGTAAGGTTAGGTTAGGTTTGTTTGGTTAGGTTAGATTAAGTTGGTTAGGTTAAGTTGATTAGGTTAGGTTGAGTTGGTTAGGTTAGGATCGGATCGGGAACCGGATCCGTGTCTCCAAGTAAAAAATCATCGTGTAGAAACGGATCCGTTTCTGTAACCCTTGCCTAAAAAAATCAACTGTGAATAAATAAAGAAATAGATATAATGGAGAGATAAATAAACCAATGGATATTTGTCAGAGATATACATATATTTTATGCGCATGAAAAATATCTTTCGTAATTCAAACTAACCAAGAACTCACGACTGGCAGGGACTGCAGGAGAAAAACAAATGACCAAGAAGTAAACAAATATCAACAAACGAATTAATACTATATATAAAAGAAAATTATCAACTATTACCTCGTGAAAATAAGAAAAAGGGAAAAAGACGACAAAAAATAAAACAATTTCCCCAACCGACCGCTCTTTGCCGCGCGCCGTGTCCGAAAGCGTTCGACTGGAAAAGCTTGACGTTCGTGCGACTCGTAGAAGACGCGCCTCGGAACCGCACGTTGCTTGTGCAAACAGCTGCTCATTTGGATTCATTGTTTAATCTCGTAGGACAAACAAAATGCCAAGTTTAACGGTGAAAAAATAAATGTCGAAGTACAGCGGAATGCTTGTTCGCCGCCAGATGTAAATAAAAGTGAAGAGTTTAGAAGGGCTATAAAAAGCGTTCTTTTTTAAATCATTGAATTAGGGAATATTTGGAGAGTGTTGAGCGGCCGCTGAGGACATGCTTGAAATATCGGTATCATGAACGTCCCGGCATTTCCTGAGTGGGACTCGAAAACATTTCAAACACTTTGAGGGCAAATTTTCGAGGAGAAGAATTTTAAAATTCGGCTATTTTTCTGCTCTTTTTCCAAGTTAGTCTTTTTTTAATTATCTCTTTCAACTCCAAACATTTTTCATTTAGATCTTTACTATATTTTTCCTCTTCTTAACTTCTGTTTCCATCTTCTTTTACATTGTCTATTATTCCTCTCCTCCGTTCTTTCTTTTCCTTAACCTCTGATTATGTTGCTCTTTCAAGTCTTCTTTCTTCCTCTTGAACCTTTATCCATTCTCGTTCTTCCTTTATTCCTCTCTCTTATCAGTATTTCCCTCTCCTCCATTTTTCTCAAGGATGTATACGTACATTATCGTACCCCGGGCATCCGTTCACTAGCCAGATATCATGTCCTGGAGAAGTAAGTTATCGTTCCGGTATCCATGACAACTGGAGGGCCGTTGCTCTAAACACGCCCTTGCAGACAAACACGAAATGCAACTTACGGGCGTGTGAATGCGGCTAAAGTGACGCTTTAATGGAACAGCACCATAAACGGAGGCAAATCACCCGTATTTAATTCCCCAGGCGAGTTCAGTCATCCCCCAGCGAGACCGGATGGGGAATTAGGTAGTTCGCTTGTAAGCGTCTTTGCGCGACGTCTAGGTAAGGGGAGGGGGGGGTGATGGAGGGAGGGGAGGGGGGGATCGTGTTGATGAAGCGAAGGAAACGGAGTGAATGGAAACGAATGGCCGCGTAAACGAAGATGTGGCTTCAAGCTTTTTAGGAGTACAAGGGTGTGTGTGTGTGTGTGTGTGTATCTATATGTATATGTGTATATATTGTATACATACATGCACATACGCATACACACACATATATAAACACACACACTGTATATATACATATATAAATAGATGGGTATAATGTTTTTAATGAATGAGTGCGTGTCTGCGTAAAGACACATGTATCGAAAGGGAAAGATGAAGATATGGATATGCACATTCAAAAACATTATGGAAACAAAGTGCAGTGGAATAATCTGTCGTCTAATAATGTATTTTGGGTTAATAATATAAGGAAACGTACAAATACCAACGTTCGCTTCACATAAGAGTAACACAATTTATAAAACAATACGTCAAAATCACGATTCAAAAACATGATCAACACAACAGGACACGGACAAGCCTAGCTAACAGAAAAGAAACATGAAAAATATTACAAGAGAAAACAGTATCTTTCTTAAAATTTGTTTGCCTCTAAAGTCAAGGACGATTTACCAGTCAGAGGATCAGGGGTCAAGGGTCATCAAGGAGGGGCGGAGCTTGTACCTGGATGCTGATTAGTTAAAGGCAGTGAGTGGGAAGGTTTATTCATAGCAGGAGAAAGGGTTAGCCTGTCTCGAAGGGAAAAAGAAGGATGGGTAATGAACCCCTTCTAAGATCAGTGATTTTATATATACACATATTAATTGTGTGTGGGTGTGTGTGAATATATACACACATGTATGTATATGTGTGTATATGTATATATATATATATATATATATATATATATATATATATATATATATATATATATATATATATATATATATATATATATATATATATATATATATATATATATTCATATACGCGGGTGCGTGTCTGTGTGTATGTGTGTGTGCATATATATATATATATATATATATATATATATATATATATATATATATATATATATATATCTGTGTGTGTGTGTGTATGTGTGTTTGTGTGTGTGTGTGTGTGATATACATATATATATATATATATATATATATATATATATATATATATACTTATACATACATAGATACTGTGTATACATACATAAACATATACATATTTACATATACATATTTGTATGTGTGTATGTTTATGTGTGCGTGTGCGTGCGTGCGCGCATCATCCATCTACACCAACATTGGTCGATATATGTATGTATACATTACATACACATGACTCTACGATTCAAAGTGAAACGCCTGAAATGTCTTTGCACGAGTTACATTATCTGAAATTGCAGATACACATATGTATAGATTCCCTTCCATCAGATTCACAGCAGTGTGAAATAAGGGCGGGCGACAACCACACACATTTCTCACCTGCTCCGCCACAAAATTCAGCCATTTGAAAAAAGTCTCATCTCATTTGCATTAAATTCACACCCACGTCCACACACAGCCATAGAAGACGATAAAAACACACCAAATAAATTCATTTTTTTCCATTGCTTTCCCTACTTATTGTCTCGAGAGAAAATCCCCACAGACTCACAGCCAGCGCATTATTCCGCACGAAGCCCCATTCAAGTATCAGAATAAACCACGGGTATGGTTTTGCGTTAAAGTTAATGTCATAGTGTCTCAAGATAGTGTCGAATTATATATACAATAAATCCTTGGCGTCTCAGGAGCGGGGTCATTCCAGCTGATAAACGTGCCTGAGATTTTGCATTGTTCAGACTACAATTTTTCGAGCGAGATATACGGCGCACTTTAAAAATTGCGCCAAACTGTATAATTGCATATGATGACGAATTTGAAATTCATGCTAATGTTGCTATTATATGCTGACAAAAGGACCACGGGCTCTCTCTTCTCCGTCTCTCCCTCCTCCTCTCTTTACTTATCTCTGGCTCTCTTTCTCTCTTTCATACCCCTTTACTGCCGCCTCTGTGATGAATTTCACAAATGGCTTTTCGTAAACATTAGGCATAAAGAAACTGATTGTGTTTACATAACTGTGCTTTCACACACACACACACACACACACACACACACACACACACATATATGTATATATATATATATATATATATATATATATATATATATATATATATATATATGTAAATAAATATGCTTAATTCCTGCTGGATCATGCCTGTCAAGCCATACTATTGACTACTGTGGCATCCCCATGCTAGTCACAATGTGATACATGTGACCACTTCCCTCGACCCTCAACCTGGGGTTCCGCTAACTTACTAGGCAGTTATGAGACAGCCTTGCAATGCCAGCTAGTTCAATCCTCTATCTTCATCCTGACCTCGGGTGGGTTTTATCTTATTTCTCGTTCCCGCTCCATCGCCATTTCCCGAGAGATTCCTTATATTCCCTGTAGGAAAGGAATGAAATGTAAGGTGAGATCCCCTGGACCACCACCGGTCTAGCGCAAGTCCTCATGACGTCCCAGGAGGATTCTGCATATGGTAGCAGCGGTGGGATACAAAGCCAAGTTACTTATGACTATATAAAGGCTATCAGGCTCTAGAGTATTACG
>NC_091550.1:13560530-13565530 GCF_042767895.1 Penaeus vannamei | reverse complement strand
TCATGATAATTTTTTTTTCTTCTTCGTGTTTAAGCTTCCAATCTCCTTCGAAAATCCTTCCTTTCAGACTTGAGCCAGATTTTTAGACAAGGTTTTATGTTCCATCTCTTGCGTCCTCAGATTTCAAGATTTCGGACACCGATAACCTATTTTCGGGGAGTTCTAGCCCCCTCCCCCCTCCTCCTTCACCTTCACCTGACCCCCTCCCCCCTCTTACCACCTTCTACACCCCTCCCCCTCTTCCTTGACTTCTCTCCTCCTCTCCCATCACCTTCTTCCACTACCCTTTCCTCCGCTTTCCTCTGTCCCCTCCGCTGCTCTCCTCTTCCCCTCTTACCACTTTCCTCTTCCCCTTCCCCACCATCCTCTACCCCTCTACTCCCCCCCCCCCCCCGCCTCCCCCTACCACACCCCAGTCCCTTTAACCACATTCGCAAAACCCTTTTCACATGACCGTCTCTTATGCAACCTCTGTGTCATGAAGTGCTACCTCCCACACACAATTCCTCTGTGGAATCCAATATTCACTCTAAATTGAATTTACACGCAAGAGTTTTATGGTGTCTTTTGCATCATAAAAGCAACATGAAGTATTCAAATAGATGGTTGTTTTTCATTCAAGTATTGTTCTCCTCTGTGAGCCCTGCCCACTCGTATGTATATTTAGTGAAGGAAACGCTTTTTCGTCCTCAGGTTCTTGTCTGTTTATTCTTGTGTGTTTCTTGTTATATCCTCCTTCCTCTCAAGCGAAAGAGATACAGAATATGAAGAGACGCTTTACTTGTTCCTTCTTTTCTTCTTAAATAATCTAAGTAGTTTTTGATCTATAATTGATTTATTTCCAATACTGACCCTAATAAAAGACGTGTATCCAATTGAACATAAATCCTCCAAAACAGTGACTTATCCAGAAATCATATACCATGCATACCCAACAAGACCCCTTTTAAATGAGAATATGCCTCGACTTTGCCAACAGTATCAAGCTTCACGCACGGAAATTCTAATATCCCTTCGCAGCCTCGACAAAACTCCCGCAATTCCTCGAGAAGAAGAAGAACCTCGAATACAAAGCAAAGTCTGGCTCTGACATCTTCATTAGCAAGAGGCCCTGGCAACTATGCGCGCACTTTCTTACACGTGGGGAAGGAACTCTCAGATGCAGATATGGAGGTGGGTGCCCTCGGCTCTTGCTCTCTCGTTCCTAGTTCATTTCCTTGGGCTACTCTTACTCCTCTTTCGAGTAAGGAAGGGCAGGGGTGCCTCGGTAATATTCTGGTCGGATAAGCGTGGTATTATATCGTACTTTTGCTATGTGGGAATGCTGGAGGAGGTGAGAGAAAGAGAGGAGGGGGAAAACAGAGTGAGGTGGAAGAGAAAGAAAAGGAATTAGGAGAAAGAAAAGGGAGAGTTGAAGGAGAGAGGAGAGAAAGAAAGGGAGAGTAAGGTGAAGGAAGAGAAAGAAAAGGGAGAAGGAGAGAGAGAAAGAATGGAAGAAGAGTAAGGTGAAGGAAGAGAAAGAAAAGGGAGGAGAGAGAGAAAGAATGGAAGAGTAAGGTGAAGGAAAAGAAAGAAAAGGGAGAAGGAGAAAGGAGAGAAAGAAAAGGTAGAGTAAGATGAAGGAAGAAAAAGAAAGGAGAGTAAGGTGGAGGGAGAAAAAAAAGGAAGGAGAGAGGAGAGAAAGAAAAGGGAGAGAAAGATGAAGGAAGAGAAAGAAAAGGGAGAAGGAGTGACAGAAAGAAAGGGAGAGTAAGGTGGAGGAAGAAAAAAAGGAAGGAGAGATGAGAGAATAAAGAGAAAAAAGAAAGTGAGAGTAAAGGGGAAGAAAAGAGACGAAAAACGAGGAGAAAACAGAGAGAGAGAGGGAAAGTGAGAGAAAGGTGAAAAAAGAGAGAAGGAAGGGAAGAAAACAGAGAAAAGAAGAAGAAAGAAAGCGAAAGTAAAATTAAGAGATGGGAGGGAGAGAAAAGGGTGAGAAGAAGAGAGATGAGAAAACAGAGAAAAGAGAAATAGAGGTAAAATGAGTAGATGAAAAAAGAGAGAGAAAAAAAAATCATAGAAGAGATGGGAGTGAGAGAAAAGGGTGAGGAGAGAGATGAGAAAATAGAGAAAAGAGAAATATAGGTAAAATAAGTTAAAGAAAAAAGAGAGAGAAAAAAATCATAGAAACCAAGAAGTGGACAAAAAAAGAGAACAAAAAAAACGAAGGATCGAGGCGAACGGATAAAACAAAAAAGAGAGAAAGGAAGTTGGGAGGAAAAAGAAGAAACAAAAGTTCCTTCTCAACTTGGCTTAGCGCCGTGATAAGCTCATCCAATTAAGATTTGTTTACGCCTCAACGAGACCTGTTTTGTACTTGGAACTTTCTCATTTTCCTCGCCGTCTTAATTGTCCTTTTTACTCGATACTTGTCTTCTTCCTCTTCACCTGTTTTCGCTTTTTCATAAGCCCTATCCTCCTTTTTTCATTATTTTCTCATCCTCCACCGCCTCCACCGCCTCCACCTCACCACCACCTCCTCATACTTCTCCTCCTCTACCACCTCCTCCTCCTCCTTCTTCTCCTGCTCCTCCTTCTTCTCCTCCTCCTCCTCAGCCTCCACCACCTCCACCTCCACCACCACCTCCTCCTACTTCTCCTCCTCCTATTTCTCCTCCTCCTCCTCCTCCGCCACTACCACCACCACCTCCTCCTCCTCCTCCACCTTCTGCTCCTCCTCCGCCTCCACCTCCTCCATCACCACCTCAACACCACCACCTCCTCCTCCTCCCTCCTCCTCCTCCTCCTTCTCCTCCTCCTCCTCCTCCTTCTCCTCCTCCTCCTCCTCCTCCGCCTCCTCCACCACCAGCACCACCTCCTCCTCCGCCTCCTCCACCACCACCACCGCCTCCCTCTCCTCCTCCTCCTCATAAACTTTCCGTGAAATCCTCTACTTGTCTATCCTTCTTCCATTTTTTTCTCTCTCTCCCATCTCCTTAATTCTCACTTCCTTCCTTCTTCTCGCTTCCTCGCGCCTCTTAACTCGTTCTTGCAAATCCCACGTCTCCCGAAGCGAACACCTTAGTGCATTGCAAGGTGTCATTTCCCTCTCATTTTCAACTTGCGTTAATTTCTCCTCTCCCTCTTTTCATTTCCTTGCAAGACTCAACGCTGCAACGGAGTTTAAGCCCCCTCTCTCTTTCTCTCCCCCCTCTCTCTCTCTCTCTCTCTCTCTCTCTCTCTCTCTCTGTCTCTCTTTCTCTCTCTCTCCCCCCCCTCTCTCTCTCTCTTTCTCTCTCTCTCTTTCTCTCTCTCTCTCTCTCTCCCCTCTCTCTCTCTCTCTCTCTTTTCTCTCTCTCTCTTCTCTCTCCCCCCCGCCCTCTCTCTCTCTCTCTCTCTCTCTCTCTCTCTCTCTCTCTCTCTCTCTCTCTCTCCTCTCTCTCTCTCTCTCTCTCTCTCTCTCTCTCTCTCTCTCTTTCTCTCTCCCTCTCTATCTCTCTCCCTCTCTATCTCTCTCTCTCTCTCTGTCTCTCTCTCTCTCTCTCTTTTCTCTCTCTCTTTCTCCCCCCCCCTCTCTCTCTCTCTCTCTCTCCCTTTTTCTCGCTCTCTCTCTCTCTCTCTCTCTCTCTCTCTCTCTCTCTATCTATCTATCTATCTATCTATCTATCTATCTATCTCCCTCTCTCTCTCTTTCTCTCTCTCTCTCTCTCTCTCTCTCTCTCTCTCTCTCTCTCGTTCTCTCTCTCTCTCTCTCTCTCTCTCTCTCTCTCTCTCTCTCTCTCTCTCTCTCTCTCTCTCTCTCTCTCTCTCTCTCTCTCTCTCTCTCTCTCGCTCTCTGTCTAATGAAAGGCAGGCATCATCTAGCACAAGAAGGTGGGCGTTATGCATACATAATTTCTCTTAGTTTCTACCACACTCTGCGAGCGTAAAAGAGGGACGGTGAAAGCTCATTATTGCACGGTGAAAAGAAAGGGGGGCAAGGAGGAGGAGGAGGAGGAGGAAAAATGGGAGAAGTTGGAGGATGAATTGAGGAAAGGGTGGAATGTATGATGGTGATGAAGGAGGAGGAGAAGGAAGAAATATGGGGGAAGAGGGGGAAAATGTAGGCTATATGATGAAGAAGGAGGATGAATTGAGGAAAGTGTGGAATGTATGATGGTGATGAAGCAGGAGGAGGAGGAGGAAAGATAGGGGAAGATAGGAAAATATGTGGAATATGAGGTGAAGAGGAAAGGAAAGGAGAGAGGGAGGAGTAGGGAAAATGGGTGAAGTTGGAGGATGAATTGAGGAAAGATTGGAATGTATGATAGTGCTGAAGAAGGAGGGAGGAGGAGGGAAAGATAGGGGAAGATGAGGGAAAATGTAGGCTATATGATGAAGAAGGAGGAGGAGGGAAAATGGGAGAAGTTGGAGGATGAATTGAGGAAAGTGGTGGAATGTATGATGGTGATGAAGGAGGAGGAGGAGGAGGAAAGATAGGGGAAGATGGGGGAAATGTGGAATATATGAAGGTGAAGAAGAAGGAGGAGGAGGAGGAGGAAAAATGGGAGAAGTTGGAGGATGAATTGAGGAAAGCGTGGAATGTATGATGGTGATGAAGGAGGAGGAGGAGGAAAGATAGGGGAAGATGGGCGAATATGTGGGCTATATGAAGGTGAAGAAGAAGGAGGAGGAGGAAAAATGGGAGATTTTGGAGGAGATGAGAAAAGGGTGGAATATATGAAGGTGAAGAAGGAAGAGAAGGAAGGGGAGGAAAAATAGGGCAAGATGAGGGAATATGTGGAATATATGAAGGTGAAGGAGAAGGAGGAGGAAGAAAAATGAGAGAAGTTAGAGGAGGAGATGAGGAAATGGTGGAATATATGAAGGTGAAGAAGGAGGAGGAGGAAAGATAGGGGAAGATGGGGAAAAATGTAAAATATATGGTGAAGAAGTAGGAGAAGGAGTAGGGAAAATAGGGCAAGATGAGGAAAATATGGAATATATGAAGGTGAAGAAGATGGAGGAGGAAGATGAGCTGA
>NC_091550.1:13543030-13555530 GCF_042767895.1 Penaeus vannamei | reverse complement strand
AAGAAGGAGGAGGGGGTGGGGTGGAGGAGGAGGAGGGGGTGGAGGTGGAGGTGGAGGAGGAGGGTGAAGGAGAAGGAGGGGGTGGAGGAGGAGGAGGGGGTGGAGAAGGAGGATGGGGTAGGGGTGGAGGAGGAGGAGGGGGTGGAGGCGGGAGGAGGAGGAGGAAGGGGGTGGGAGAGGAGGAGGGGGTAGGGGGAGGAGGAGGGGGTGGGGGAGGAGGGGTGGGGGAGGAGGAGGGGTGGGGGAGGAGGAGGGGGGGGAGAAGGAGGAGGAAAGGGGATGATGAGAGGAGGAGTGGAGGGAGGAGGGGTGATGAGAGGAGGGGATGGAGGAGGAGGGAGTGGTCGTTTCCGCAGAAAAAAAACAGGAGAGGGAGGCAGGAAGAAAGAAGGAAGAGGAAGAGAAAGGGGGTCGGGAAAGAAAGATGGGGAAGACGAAGAGAGGAGAAATCTAGAGAACAAATTAAGGAGAAAAGTAGAAAAGAAGAATATAATTAAAAAAAAAACGCGGAAAACAGGAGAGTCGAGATAAAGAACCCGACAATAAGAGAAGAGGATAATATAAGGAAACCAAAGACCAAAAAGGAAAGAGTAGTCGGGCTAAAAGAGAGCTATGCAATTGACGTCAGTTTAGCCGGCACTCTGACCCCTAACCCCGTGGCATGGTGAGTAACACGGACCAGAATACATTGGAGTGTAGCGTTGACCTCTGAGCCCACAGACCGAGTTCATCCGGGTTATTTTCGATCAGGAACCGGACGCTAATGGTAGGGAGAGAGAGAGGGGGGGGGGAGCGGAGAGAGAATGATGATGGAAAGGAGAGAGTGAGAGAGAGAGAGAGAGGAAATATGCGGACAAAAGAGATAGATAGAGAGAAAGAGAGAGGGAGCGGAGAGAGAAAGCAGATGGAGAGGAGAGAGAGAGAGAGAGGGAGCGGAGAGAGAAAGCAGAGGGAAAGGAGAGAGAGAGAGAGAGCGAGAGAGAGGGAGGGGAGAGAGAAAGATGGTGGAAAGGAGAGAGTGAGAGAGAGAGAGAGAGGAAATATGCGGACAAAAGAGATAGATAGAGAGAAAGAGAGAGAGGAGAGAGAGTGAGATAGATATAGATAGAGAGAGAGAGAGAATGAGAGAAAGAGAGAGAGAGAGCGAGATAAGGAGAGAGAAAGAAAGAGAGACAATGAGAGAAAGAGAGAGAGCGATACAGAGAGAGGGAGAAAGAAAGAAAAAAATGAAAGAGAAAATCAGAGTGGAAAACAAAAGGAATAATAAAAAAAGCAATTGAGGAGAGCTTTTGATCCAAGAGTAGGGAGTCGATGATTTAATTAGGAAAGCAGACAAAGAAAACCATGATTGGCAACTCAGGCCAAGATAGTGCTACTAAAAACAATGTAAAGTACAAGGTAAAAAAGGAAAAAAAGAAAAAGAAGGAAATGATAATTTTTAAAATGTATTATGTATTATTTTTTATCTTTTTTCCGTTGTAAATGTCTCCGATATAAAATGATATTACCACGATTGTTTAAATGGTATTTCCTTCATAGCAAACCCATGATAATATGGCACAGGCATATCAGAAGTCTTTGGTATCAGGAAAATGAAGAAAAAAAAAAAATATTATATATATATATATATATATATATATATATATATATATATATATATATATCACCACCAAACCACAACATATAGATTAATGAACGCATGTTATAAATGAAACGGTAAATTAATTTTTCTTTTGAAATATCTGTCATCCTTTAACACTAATTTGCATTCAAAAGGGGATTATGAAAGCTAAATAACAGTAATAAGGGCCTGGATTATCGTAATGGGATTATTTCTTAATGTTTGATTTTCCTCTGTAAGTATATAAGTAAACAGACTAGTATTGCGTCTTAATTATATAATCTTATTAAAGTTAAAATCTGTCTTTCTATCGAAATGAGCCAAAAAAAAGCTTTGTAGAAAAGTAATTTTATTCTAAATTATCCCTCACAATCCATCCCAAATTACCATTATATTAAGGTGTTCCCTAACAATTAGTTCCCTCACAATCCATCCCAAATTATCTTTATACCAAAGCTCCCTCACAGCCCATCCTAATTTGCCTTTATACCAAAGTTCCCTCACATCCATCCCAAATTACCTTTATATCAAAGTTTACCCCACAATCCAGCCCAAATTGCCTTTATATTAAAGTTTTCCTTCACAATCCACCCCAAATTGCCTTTATACCAAAGCTCCCTCACAACCCATCCTAATTTGCCTTTATACCAAAACTCCCTCACAACCCATCCCAATTTGCCTTTATACCAAAGTTCCCTCACAATCCACCCCAAATTGACTTTATACCAAAGTTCCCTTACATCCATCCTAAATTACCTTTATATTAAAGCTTACCCCGCAATCCATCCCAAATTATCTTTATACTAAAGCTCCCTCACATCCATTCCAAATTACCTTTATATTAAAGCTCCCTCACAACCCATCCCAATTTGCCTTTATACCAAAGCTCCCTCACAACCCATCCTAATTTGCCTTTATCCCAAAGTTCCCTCACAGTCCGTCACAGAGTACGCCTCATAATTTCCTCAGTCCGTCGCCATTTGAATAACCGATATTCGACCAAAATCGTTTCGCTCATTATTGATTTTTAGGAGGAATTACCGTCGGCGCCAGACACGCTTCCTTTCGGCTTCGGAGGAAAATGCAAAAGGAAATTCGCCAAATTTGCCTTCGAGTTTCTTTTTTTATTATTTTTTTTTTTTTTGCGTTTTCTTATTCTCGTTTGTTTCTGCCGTCGTTTCTTTTTTTTTCTTTTTTCTTTTTTTGGCGTTTTCTTATTCTCGTTTGTTTCTGTCTCCCTAAACTTGCTAATTATGCTAATTAATGCTGGTCATTATTCCATTAATTCCCAACTTTCTTGTCACTGTGATCACCCAACAACATCATCACCAAAGAATCTCCATTATGCCTTACCATCACGAAAAAAAAAAAAAAAAAAACGTGTTAAGCCAATTCTTTTGTTTGACTCCTACCTCTATTTCCCGCATTTGCATAATAAGAAAGAAGGAAAATTTACCATCATGCTAGCTCTGTGTCCGCGAGGGTAGAGGGGGGAGGGAGGGGGTGGGAAGAGGGGGCGAGGAAGCCGGGGAAGTGTTCATACATATTTAAAACAATTTTCCGCGCGATCTGCCTGCATTTCGATCGGAGGGGCAAGGGGCTCTCTCCTCTGGCTCCGTCTCTGAAGTGTTTTGCGGACTCGACGGGGAACGAGGTCACCTTATTGTTATCGACTATTTCCCTCTGCTTCTTCTCTTCCTTCTTCTTCTCCGTCTTCTTCTTCTTCTTTCTTCTTGTTCTACCTCCTTCTTTGCCTCCTCCTTCTCCTCTTCTTCGTCTTCTTCTTTCTTCTTCTTCTTCTTCTTTTTCTTCTTATTCGTCCTCCTCCTCCTCCTTCTCCTCCTCGTCTTCTTCTTCTTCTCGTCTTCTTCTTCTTCTTCTTCTTCTTCTTCTCCTCCTCCTCCTCCTCCTCCTCCTCCTCCTCCTCCTCCTCCTCCTCCTCCTCCTCCTCTCCTCCTCCACCTCTTCCTCCATCTCCACCTCCAACTCCTCCTCCACCTCCTCCCTCCCTCCTCCACCTCCTTCTCCTCTCCTCCTCCACTTCCTCCTCAGCATCCACCTCCTCCTCATTCTCCTCCTCGTCTTCTTCTTCTTCTCATCTTCTTCTTCTTCTCCTCCTCCTCCTCCTCCTCCCCCTCCTCCTCCACCACTACCACCATCTCCACCTCCTCCTCTAGCTCCTCCTCCACCTCCTCCTCCACCTCTTCCTCCACCTCTTCCTCCATCCTCCTCCCCACCTCCTCCCTCCTCCACCTTCACCTCCTCATCTTCCTCCTCCTCCACCTCCACCTCCACCTCCACCTCCTCCTCCACCACCACCTCCACCTCCTCATCATCCTCCTCCTCCATCACCACCTCCTCCACCTCCTTCTCTACCTCTTCCTCCACCTCCTCCCTCCTCCTGCTCCTCCTCCTACACCTCCTCCTCCTCCTCATCCACCTCCACCTCCTCTTCCTCCTCCACCTCCTCCCTCCTCCTCCGCCACCACTTCCACCTCCTCCTCCTCCTCCTCATCCTCCACCACCACCTCCTCCACCTCCTCCACCTCCTCCTCCTCTTCCTCCTCCACCTCCTCCTCCCTCCAACTCCACCTCCACCTCCTCCTACTCCTCCACCTCCTCCTTTTCCTCCACCACCACCTCCACCTCCTCCTTTTCCTCCACCACCACCTCCACCTCCTCCTTTTCCTCCACCTCCACCTCCTCCTCCGCCGCTTCCTCCTCCACCTCCTCCTCCTCCTCCTCCTCCTCCATCATCCTCCACTCCTCCTGCACCTCCTCCACCTCCTCCCTCCTCCTCCACCTCCACCTTCTCCCCCTCCACCTCCTCCTCCTCCTCCTCCACCTCCTCCTCCTCCACTCTCCACCTCCTCATCTCCACCTCCTCCTCCTCCACCCTCCTCATCCTCCATTCCCATCCACCTCCATCCTCCCTCCTCCTCTCCCCTCCACCTCCATCTCCTCCCTCCTCCTCCTCTCCACCTCCTCCTCCTCCTCCACCTCCACCTCCACCTCCTCCACCTCCTCCTCCTCTCCTCCTCCACCTCCTCCTCCTCCACCTCCACCTCCTCCTCCTCCATCTCCACCTCCTCCTCCTCCTCCACTTCCTCCTCCTCCTCCTCCTCCTTCCCCTCCCCCTCCACTCCCTCCACCTCCACCTTCTCCTCCTCTTCCACCTCCTCCTCCACCTCCTCTTCCTCCACCTCCTCCTCACTCTTCCTCCTCCTCCTCGCTCATCCACCTGCTCCTCCTCCACCTCCTCCTCCTCCACCTCCACCTCCTCCACCTCCTCTCTCCCCTCCTCCTCCTCCACCTCCTCCTCCTCCACCTCCTCCTCCTCCTCTCCTCCTCTCCCACCTCCACCTCCCCCTCCTCCTCCACCTCTCCTCCTCCACCTCCTCCTCCCTCCCTCCTCCACCTCCTCCCCTTCTCCTCCCCCTCCTCCTTCCCTCCACCTCCTCCACCTTCCTCCTCCACCTCTCCTCCTCCTCCTCCACCTCCTCCTCCTCCACTTCCTCCTCCTCCACCTCCTTCTCCTCCACCACCTCCTCCTCCTCCTCCCCCCCCTCCATCCTCCCCCACAATAATATCCAGAAAGATTGGCAATTCTGCAACTATTGCGAGTATATCAGAGGAAGAGTAAAATCGCTTTCAAAACGTTATCAATATGGTTTTATGGTTCGGAAATCTCAAACTTCTTAAAACTTTTACCTCACTATTACGGAAACTTCAGGTGAATCATTGCCGTATTTCCGAAACTCAAACAGACAGGTCTTGCTCGAGGGATTGCAAAGGGAAGTTATAGATGGTCTCGTATCACGCTGGTTTTTTTTTTTTTTTTTTTTTTGTAGCTTTGTTCGATTTGATTCTTTTCTTCTTCTTCTTCTTCTTCTTCCTATTCTCTATTTTTTTTTTTTTTTTTTTTTTTTGGTTCTTCGTTTTATGATTTTATTTTTTTTTCTTTTTTCTTTTCTTCTTCTTTTCTACTTCATCTAGTTTTTTTCTTCTTTTATTTTTTCTTTTCTCCTTTTTTTCTTCTTTCTTTTTTGTTTGTTTGTTTCTAATAGTTTTTCTTTTTTCTTTTTCTTATTCTATTTCTTCTTTTCTATTTCTTTTTCTGTTTCTTCTACTTTTACCTTTTTTCTTTTTTCTTATTCTATACCTTTTTCTTTTTGTGTTTCTTCTTTTTTCTTCTATTTCTTCTTCTTTCCTATTCCTTTTTTTCTACTTCTCCGTAGAAGGCCATACGTCTTAAGTTTCAAATCCTCCATTTTTTTAATTATCTTTTGATTCGATTTTATTAATCTCTTTTTATTGCTCTCTTTTTTTTCCTTATCTTCTTTTTTTCTTTCTTTCTTTCTTTCCCTATTTTGGAGCGGAGATGATACGTACCATGCGTACCAAGCCACTGGAATGACTTGATGGGGTTGGCCACTTCCTTCTGCAACCCCCCGCACCACCCCCATCCCACCCTACCCCTTCCCCCCCCCAATCCATACCCTACCCTACCCCCTTCCGTCCCCCATCCCCGATTTTGGCCCACTACTCACAGCCGGGTTGATTGGGGTGGGGCAGACCGGGCCACGAACCCGAGACCGTGCCATTGCAAAGCCAGCGTTCTGTCTCTGAATTATGCGACCTCTTAACGTGTCTTCTGCGCAGCTCGCTTATCACGGCGTGTATCCCGAGCACGTAGCCAGGAGGACAGAATGGGTACGTATACACACACACACACATGCATACATGGATACACACATATATGCACATACACGCATGTAAACGCATATGCACATACACGCATACACAAGCACATCCACATACATGCATACACACATACATGTACATACACACATATGCACATACACGCATGCACACGTATATGCACATACACGCATACACAAGCACATCCACATACATACATACACACATACATGTACATACACACATATGCACATACACGCATGTAAACGCACATGCACATACACGCATACACAAGCACATCCACATACATACATACACACATACATGTAAATACACGCAAACACACATACACGCACACAGACATACATGCACATACACGCATACACACACACATGCACATACACGCATACACACACATATGCATACACATGTATACACGCACACGCACACTATACGCACTCTCACACACCCAAACCCACACATACAGAAATTTGGAAATATAGAAATAGATGGAGACGGGAGAGAGAGAAAAAGAAAAGAAACGGGCAGAGATAAACGGAAAGAATTAAAGCGAAAGAGAATGAGAGGAAGACAAATAAAGGAAAAGTGACGTACAAGGATAACGAAAGGAGAAAGAAGGCCAGACATAAGAGGAGAAAGATAATCATAAATGAGAAGAATTAGTGAGATAACGAGAGGCAGTGAAAACGGAGAAATGGCGAGAGAGCGAAAGAGGAAGAAAGGAGGAAGGGTGAGAGAGAGAGAAAGAGAGAAAATGAGGTAGAATTAAGGGAGAGAAATGAAGATAGAGATAAATAGATAGATGATGAGACAAACAGGCAGAAACGAAAAAAAAGTTGGTTTAGGAAGGAAAGGAGTGAAAGAGGAGATGAAAGGAGAGGTGAGAGAAAGAGAAAAGAAAAGAAGGAAAACAAAGGCCAAGCAAAAAAAAGAGAAAGCAAATAAGAATGAGAAATTAAAAAAAAAAAAAGAGAGAGAAAAGAAAAGAAAAAAATGAAACAAAAAAATGATAAATCCATGATTTGATAAGAGAAACGAACGTTAAAAAAAAGAGAGCCAGTCAGACAAACAGATTTACGAAGAGAAGAGAGCTCGGGAGTTAATAAAGGCGGCGGAAGAGCCACGATAAAGCGTGGGAGGAGATTCCGAATGACATGATTAACCCTTCCTGACGTGACCCTCGGGTGGGCGATGGGCGTGGGGGGGGAGGGGAGAAAGTGCAAGCGAGGGAAACGGAGAGGAAGGGAGGGAGGGTGAGGGGCGTGGTGGGTGGGGGGAGGGTCGTGGAGGGTGGGGGGAGGGGAGAAAGTGCAAGCGAGGGGGAACGGAGAGGAAGGAGGGAAGGGGGTGAGGCGTGGTGGGTGGGCGATGGGCGTGGGGGGGGGGGGGGGGAAAGTGCAAGCGAGGGGAAACGGAGAGGAAGGGAGGGGGGGAGGGTCGTGGAGGGTGGGGGGAGGGTCGTGGGGAGGGAAAGTGCAAGCGAGGGGAAACGGAGAGGGAAGGGGAGGGAAGGGGGTGAGGGGCGTGGTGGGTGGGGGAGGGATGGGGGGGAGGGTCGTGGAGGGTGAGCGGAGGGATGGGGGAGGGTCGTGAAAGAGTGGGGGGGAGGGTCGTGGAGAAAGTGCAGAGTAGGGGAGGGATGGGGGGAGGGGAGGGAGAAAGTGCAAGACGAGGGGGAAACGGAGAGGAAGGGAAGGGAGGGGGTGGGGGAAGGAGAGAATGCAAGCGAGGGGACAGGGAGAGGAAGGAAGGGGGGAGTGCAAGCGAGGGAGGTACACAGAGGTCGGGAGGGAGAGAGGGAAGGAGAGATAACGAGGGGAGGATAGGGAGGATATGAGTGAGGGGAGAGGAGAGATAGCTTAGGTTGCACAGAGAGGAGAAAGGGGGGGTTGAGGGGAGAGAATGCAAGCAGGAGAGAAGGCGGAAGAAAGAGCAGCTACAATAACAAGTAAATAGAATGAGGAAGATAGGGAAACACGGGAGAATAAACGAGGGGAATGGAGAAGACAGGAGCATGAAATGAGAGCCTAGGAAGGGATTGAGGGGTAAGAGGAGAGGGAAATATCAAGACTTGCATAGAGAGGGGAGAAAGGGGGAAAAAGGGGGAACATATTTCAAGGGGAGCGTGAAGAATGTTGCATAAGAAACTGAACATGAGAAAGGGGAGATGGTTAAACGAGGGGAAACACAGTGAAGAGAATAGGGAGAAAGGACGAAGATAAGGGATAGGAAAAAAAACAAGGCCAGGATGCATTGGGAGAGGAGAGAAGTGAGGGGAAGGAGGGGTGAGGAGATGGAGGGGCGAGAGGAAGGAGACGAAGGAGGGGCGAGGGGAAGGAGACGAAGGAGGGGCGAGGGGAAGGAGACGAAGGAGGGGCGAGGGGAAGGAGACGAAGGAGGGGCGAGAGGTAGGAGAGGAAGGAGGGGAGAGGGGAAGAAGGGGCGAGGGGAAGAAGAGGAAGGAGGGGCGAGAGGTAGGAGAGGAAGGAGGAGAGGGGGAGAAGGGGCGAGGGGAAGGAGAGGAAGGAGGGGCGAGAGGTAGGAGAGGAAGGAGGGGAGAGGGGGAGAGGAAGCGGAGGGCGCCCCGAGGTCATCCTGCGTCAGGGGGATGAAGAGCGCGTGATGATGACGCTGACGGGAGATAAGGAAGATGATGGATGAAATGAAGACGGGCGGTCAAGAGAAGGAAGGATGAGGGAAGGAAGGGGAGAAGAAGGCGTGAAAATGATGGAGATTCTTTGCGAGAGGAATGGGTCGAGAGGATATTTGCACGGAGGTGAATGCACGGAAATTTGAGAGTGAAAGGGAGACAGATATACACACATTTAGAGAGTGAGAGAGAGGGAGGGAGGGGAAAGGAGAGGGAGAGAGAGAGGGAAGGGAGAGGGAAGGAAAGGGCGAGAGGGAGAGAGGGGGGAGAGAGAGAGACGGAGAGGGAGGAGAGAGAGAGAGACGGAGAGGGAAGGGAGAGGGAGAGAAAGGGAGAGAGGAGAGAGAGAGAGAGAGAGAGAGAGAGAGAGAGAGGGAGACATGGGAAGGAGAAGGAGAGAGAGGGGAAGGGAGAGGAGCCAGGAGAGAGGGAGGAGAGAGAGAAAGGGAGGAAGTGAGGGATGGAGAGAGAGAGAGAGAGAGAGAGAAGGAGACAGAGAGAGAGAGAGAGAGAGAGAGAGAGAGAGAGAGAGAGAGAGAGAGAGAGAGAGAGAAAGAGAGAGAGAGAGAGAGAGGGAGGGAGAAAGAGTGAGAGGGGAAGGGAGAGAGAGAAAGAGAGAGAGGAGAGAGAGAGAGAGAGAGAAAGAGAGAGAGAGAGAGAGAGAGAGAGAGAGAGAAAGAGGAGAGGAAGGGAGAGAGAGAGAGAGAGAGAGAGAGAGAGAGAGAGAGAGAGAGAGAGAGAGAGAGAGAGAGAGAGAGAGAGAGAGAGAGAGAGAGGAGAGAGAGAGAGAGAGAGAGAGAGAGAGAGAGAGAGAGAGAGAGAGAGAGAGAGAGAGAGAGAGAGAGAGAGAGAGAGAGAGACAGAGGGAGAGAGAGAGAGAGAGAGAGAGAGAGAGAGAGAGAGAGAGAGAGAGAGAGAGAGAGAGAGAGAGAGAGAGAGAGAGAGAGAGAGAGAGAGAGAAGAGTGAGAGGGGAAGAGAGAGGAGAAAGAGAGAGAGAGAGAGAGAGAGAGAGAGAGAGAGAGAGAGAGAGAGAGAGAGAGAGAGAGAGAGAGAGAGAGAGAAAGAGAGAGAGAGAGAGAGAGACAAGACAAACAGACAGACAGACAGACAAACAAACAGGTGGACCGACAAATAGAGCGAGTGAGATACACACACAGAGAGTAAACAGATATACAGAGAAAGAATCAAATAAATAACCACACGCAACCAGCCTCCGTCTTCATCACAGCGACCCCGGCCATTCCCCAAGCAAAACAGAATCCAACCCGGCTCTTAATAACAATCATTTTTACGAAACATTCATACCGCATTTGTGTATTCGAAGACAAGAGACATTCTGCAAGAGGGCGAGGGAAACACTAATATTTTTCTAAGGCATTTCCATAACAACGCAAAGGATGACGAGACAGCCTTGGGATAAACGTTCTGTGAAAACGTTTGCGCTTCTCTGGAACGGCCGAGGAAAAGGGACTTCGGGGAGCCAGGGCGTGGATATACTACGGCACCTTCTGGAGTTTCCTGACGTTTTTTGGCTGGTTCTTTCTTTCTGTCGTTCTCTCTTTTTCTTTTTTTCTTTTTTTATCTGGGTGTGTTTGTTTCTCTCCATTTCTCTCTCTCTCTCTCTCTCTCTCTCTCTCTGTCTAGCTCTGTTTGTTTGTTTCTATCTGTCAGTCTATCTGTCTAACTCTGTTGTGTCCATCCCTGTTTCTGTCTGTCAGCTCTTTGTCTGTCTGTTCTTGTCTCATCTCTCTCTCTCTCTCTCTCTCTCTCTCTCTCTCTCTCTCTTTCTCTCTCTCTCTCTCTCTCTCTCTCTCTCTCTCTCTCTCTCTCTCTCTCTCTCTTTACTTTTTTCATGTATATATGTATACATATATATATGTATATATATATATATATATATATATATATATATATATATATATATATATATATATATATATACAAGTACAAATTTTCAAGCCAGAAAGATTTCGGTTAGATCGCTTCTAAAATGCAAACTTTGGAGCTGGAAGAAAGGAAAATAATGCTCCGTTTTTGGCGAAACCTTCGCTCTATTTTATTGTGGAAAATATCAACCCTCAGGAAGAAAATTATGTTTGGGTTGCCAAGTCGTGATATATTATACAGCGTTCTCTCACGTCATTAATCAACCGATTTTGTTTCACCAAATTTGTTATTTTTTTTAATCAATGAACTGATTGTATTTGGTAGTTCTTTGTTCATGCATCTTTCTCTTTACTATTATTGGAGATATTGTAATTGTTACCATTTTATGAGCATTTTTTTATCATCAGAACCAGTATTGATGTTAGGTTAGGTTAGGTTAGATGCATCTCTTCATCTCTCTCTCTCTATCTATCTATCTATCTATATCTGTATATATATATTTCTCTCTTGTTCTTTCTCTCTGTCTGTCTGCTCATCTGTCAATATCTCTCTCTCTCTTCATCTCTCTCCCTCTCTCTCTCCCTCTCTCAATCTCTCTCCATCTATATCTATCTCTATCTTTCTGTCTCTCCATCTCTCTACCTCTCTACCTCTCCATATCTCCACTTCTCCCTCTCTCTCTCTTCCTCTCTCTCTCTCCCTCTCTCTCTCTCGTAAAATAAAAACGGTAAAAAAAAATAATAAGTTCCGTTGCCAAATAAAAGCCTTGAATTTGCATATAATCAGCTGTCCTTGGTAGTGATGATTATTCCTGATTATCATTAATTATCAGTTATCGATGATCTGTTCGCTTATTAGCGTGTTGCTCTTTCACTTATCTACTTGAATATATCTTATTTATCCTCACGTTCCCTTAGTGATCCAGTCTCGCATTCACTGGCAGATTTCGTCCAAATCGGAAAATACGATCGCAAAATATGGCAGATTTGAGAATGGCCGTTCTCATATTCTATGGCATTTTTACAGAATATTTTTCTTTTTAGTGTTGCCGATGTGTATGATTAACTTTTTCTTTTCCTAATTGGTATCCTTTCTTATTTCGTAAAACAGCAGTAAATATGGATATCTGTTATTGCTTTATCATTGTTCTTATTATAAGTATTACAATAATGGTCACTATTGGAAGTCCATTGTCAGATTGGACTGTGATTCTGATTTTTTTTTCTATCTCTTCTTTTAGGAGAAATATGCTTGTATCTGATACTGTCTACTAGAACTTGAAACTGATGTAATAATTACTTTTGTCCATTGTAGGGTATGTCCGTATTTAATACTGAATACTAGAACGTGTGTATTTTCTTTTTCTTTTTTTCTTTAAAGTATAGGATATTTCTAACCGACTCCGCCTACTAGAACCTGTGTTTATGAGATCGCCCATGCAAGCAAACGACTCCAAACCTATCGACTAAAACATTTAAACCGGTTGCTAACAAGTGTTAAACTGACTGTACAAAACAAATGAATTCTAGGCCCGTGTCCTCCCAATCCACGAGCAATTAAACTTGGATGCGGTTGGGCAGAGCCGCACAGTCCCCCAGAAACCGGAATAATACTGGTAG
>NC_091550.1:13530530-13533030 GCF_042767895.1 Penaeus vannamei | reverse complement strand
AGTAATAATAACAATTATGATTATAAATATTATAATAATAATAATTATCATAACAAAAACAACAACAATGATAATAACAATAATAATGATAATGATAATAACAACGATAATAATAATATTGACGACAATAACAATAATAATTTTCGAAATGCAGAAACCCTAACCCAACCAGGAATTACACAGACTCCGCTACGTCAACAAATAATCTTTCCTTTCTTTGATATCACTGAGTAACAGATACAGAGTCAAGACAAAGCAGGTTCTGACTCTTTCTGTGCTCATCCGGCTCGGAAAACATACGGTCTGAGGGCACACAAACAAGCCATCGACCTGTGGAGACGTATGGCTGTAAACACTGAATTGGTTCCTCATAAAATGCCGCCATATATTGTTCCCTTTCGTTCATCTTTATGTAAACTGGGGTTGATTGTAGTGTATATAGAGAGAGGGTTATTCAGCTTGATTCGTGTGTGTGTTTGTGTGTGTATGTGTGTGTGTGTGTGTCTGTCTGTCTATCTGTACGTGTGTGTGTGTGTTTGTCTGTCTATATGTCTGCCTGTCTATTTGTCTGTGCGTGTGTATGTGCGCGTGCGCGCCTGTGTGTTATAGGCAGCCCCAAGCTAACCTTTTTTTCGATTTCCTCAGTCTTCAGTCTTCCTCCATTCGCAACCCGTTTCTTCTCTCGTTCTCTCCTCTCTCTCCTTCTTCCCTCGATAGCGCTTGCCATCACCATCATTATATCAGGATCCGATTTCAAATACACAAGACCGGAGTCCGTAAAACGCCACACGAAAAGCGTACCCTGGATGAATGAGAATTGTTTATCCGAATGGTTGGAGATCAGAGAGATGGAGGACGCTGGAGTAAATCTGGTCTTACCCTCAAAAAATGGTCATTGAAAGGTGGAATCCCGGTGAAATGTCGGCTCCATAACCCAAGTGGATGTAGGAGCCATATCTTAAGAAGAATATGCGTACTTTGCCACGGGAGAGTGTGCTGGGATGGCCTGTTTCTTTTCCACCCCGACTTCGACCCCCAATAGCTGATGCCGGTACTCATTCACAAGTCGACTGGGAGGGCCTAGGCAGCGCAGTGGTCTTTTTCTGCGGTACACCCCCTTTGTAGTTATATAATGACATTTTAAGAATATTACTTTATATTTGGATTCTAATTTTATGCAAATTATGCATTGTTTACTTCATTATCTTTATTACTACATTCTGATATCTTTTTTATTCAGCAGAAAAATCTAATTGACAAGGTCTTAATCACGATTTTTTTTCAGCACATCGTACTTTCAGCAAAACATACGCATTCATGATCGGTACATCAATGCAACAACGCTAGCACAATGTATTTTTCCCTTACACCATGACAGAAATACAGTACGTTGAGAGTACATCATTAGGAAGCAGCTCTTATACATGGAAATGAGCTTTGCTGTTTGTTAACATGTATATTGGCTTCGTTAGGTTGTAAAAGAAATCACATTTACATTTTAAGAATGAACGAAACTAACATGACATTCGTTTTATCATAAAAAAAAGAGACTATGAATGCATAATCTCCTTTCAGGGATCATATTCAGTTTGCGTTTATTTTTTTTCTTTCTTTTTTGCGATGGTAGAAACACCTGAGTGATTCATGGCAATGCTAAATGTAGCGTTCCATTTGATTTGATGTTTCATTCCGTGTATGTGCGTGTGACCATGCATGTGTACGTGTCTGTAAGTGTGTACGTATGTGTGTGTACGTGTGTCTGTGTTTGTATGTGTTTATGTGTGTGTCTTTATATGTTCGTGTATTTGTATGTTTGTGTGTGTTTGCGTGCGCGCGCGCGTGTGTGCGTGTGTGCGTGTGCGTGCGTGCGTGTGTGTGTGTGTGTGTGTGTGTGTGTGTGTAAGTGTGTGTGTGTGTGTGTTTGCTCCTGTGTATGTCTGTATATGTAAAGACAGGCAGATTAGCAGACATACGCACCGATAACTAAACACACCAAAATCACCTTTTTCTTAAATACAACTACATGCTTCAAACAAATCAACAACACCCGAACACACCACGCAACGCAATTAAAGAAAACAAAACAAAACACAACAAAAACTCCTTTCTTAATAAAAGGCTTTCCGTGTCAGTCACATATCACCTCAACTCAAGCGCACTCCAACCTAATGGCGAGAGAGCAGGCTGTGGTGCTTCCCGAGTTGCTTTTGTTTATCCCGGATTTAAACTCTGTGATCTGCGCTTGTTGTTTTAGTGCGATTTGACTGAGTGCAGAGGGGTAACTAGGGTAAAATGAGGTTTAAAATCATTGGATGAATTACCTCTACAAATATGGGTTTGTAGGTTATACAAACGCACACAAGCACATACCTACACGTATGCACTACACACACACACACATACGCGTTTGTATGTTTATGCATATATATGTGTGTGTATGTGTGTGTGCGTGTGTGTGTGTATGTGTGTGTGTGTGTGTGTGTGTGTGTGTGTGTGTGTG
>NC_091550.1:13498030-13503030 GCF_042767895.1 Penaeus vannamei | reverse complement strand
GTAAGATTACATATGAATATTTTCTTATTCTTTGAAGCCTTCCGTCTGTCTGTATCTTTTTGTAAAATGTGTTTGCGTTGGTTGAACAACAGGATCTAATTTTTTTTACAAATAAAAAATATAGATATACACACGAATATTCTAAAAAATACATACATAAATATGTATCTCTCTTTATATCAATAGATGAGTATATGAAATATCTTCTTATATTTGATAATCAATAGATCACTATGGTATGAAATGTTCTGTAGATCACTATGGTATGAAATGTTCTGAAGATCACTATGGTATGAAATGTCCTCATATTTGAGAAAATGTACAATGCAGGAAGGCAGACAGGATTTTAGCAAGGAGGAAGGGTACCTGTGGTGGGAAATGCCACAGACACACGAGGCGACTGATTCACTTAGTCACTTAAACCCTCAGAGCTTTCAAAGGGAAGAGGGTCCGTGACGCTTCTCTCTGGCGCCTCGCATTTTTTTTTTTTTTTCTTTTTTTTTTTTTTTTTTTTTTACTTTTATGGTATTGTATTTTTTGTGTGTGTGTGTGTGAATTATACAATAGCGGGGATTATGATGATAAATCGTAATTTTTTTTTTATACTTTTATGGTTTTGTAATGTCCTTTTACGTTGTTTTTTTTGGGGGGGTGAATTATACAATAGCGGGGATTATGATGATAAATCGCATTTTTTTTTTTTTTTCTTTTTTTTTACTTTTATGGTTTTGTAATGTCTTTTTTATGTTTTTTTTTTTTTTTTGGTGAATTATACAATAGCGGGGATTATGATGATAAATTGCAATTTTTTATTTTTTTTTACTTTTATGGTTTTGTAATGTCTTTTTTAATGTTTTTGGTGAATTATACAATAGCGGGGATTACTGTGATAAATCGCAATGCTTAAGAAAATCGACCCCTTTTGGTTATGACATTAAGATACAGTGAAATCTTATTAAATGTTAAAGTTCACTAAACATGCTCTTGACTCTACCTTACTATAATTGCTGAATCATGCGATAAGTTGTGTCTCTTATTATCATTGTTATTGTCATTATTATTATAACCATTAATGATATCATTATCATTAACATTATCAGTATTATTATTATCAATGCCGTCATTATTATAATGATTACTCTTATCATTATCATTATTATCATTTCATCTATTATCATGATGAGTATTATAATGATGATGATGATAAGGATGATTATTATTATCATTATTATCATTATCACTGATGTTATTTTCATCATCAACCTCGTCAGCATGATCATCATCATTATTACCATTAACACTATCACCCTTATTGTTATCCTTATCATTATTATTACTGCCATTATCTTTATCATTGCGTGTTTTTATGAAATTATCATTATCACCTTTACCATAACTAGTAACGGTAACAGTAGTAGTACTATTGTTATTATCATTATCACATCATTATCATTACAATTATCATTATTATCATTAACATTATTATTTCTATTTTCATTTTTCATATTACTATTACTATTGATGTTTTCGTTGTTGTTATTGTTGTTGTTATCACCATCGTTATTATCATGATGAGAAACAATATATCTTAAGATCTAAATAATATATAATAAAAAAGAAACAAAATAAATCGTGTGAGAAAGTGTCTGACTAAAGCATATTGACTCACATTTTCCCAGAAAAAGGAAAGACTGATAAGAACTTGGCGAAGTTTTAATGCTATGTCAACTTCTAAGACGCCAGATGACTACATACGTATTATTAAACCGTGAAATTGGGTGAACGTCGGTCATTTCTAATAGGCAAAGAGCGAAGGTTTTGTTAAAGAAGCAATTGGCAATACTGTTCTCTTTTCAGTGTCATTATTACTGTGATTCTGTTCTTTTTTGTTTTTTCTGTTTCTTTTTTCTTTCTTTCTTTCTTTCTTCCTTTCTTCGTGTGTCCATATATTTATCTTTCTCACGCAAGCAATGATACTAATAACAAAACCTTAATCACCGTAATATTTTTTTCACCGTAAGCTTAATCACTGTAAGTTCAGTGATCATAATAATCACCGTTACCTCAACGACCGTAAGCTTAAATACCATAATGTTAATCACCGTAATCATAATCACCATAAACTCATTCACCCCTTATTTAATAACCCTAAGCTTAATCACCGCACACTTAATAACCCTAAGCTTAATCACCGCACACTTAATAACCCTAAGCTTAATCACCGCACACTTAATAACCCTAAGCTTAGTCACCGCACACTTAATAACCATAAAACACCATAAACTTACTTGTCATAAGCTTAATCCCCAGTTTATTTCACAGCTTACTGGAGGTCGAGGTCGAGGAAGAAGACCTATGCTTTCCCCGACGACAGCATAGGTATGTGGTGACCAAAGGGAGAGCCATCAACTACCATGATGCACTCAGTTTCTGCAACGCTTACGGAGGCGAGTTGCCCAATGCAACTGATCAGAGGGACTTGGATGAGCTTCGGAAGGTCTGTGTTAGCTTTGCGATTGCATTCGGTTATGGTTGTGTAGGTTATGGCATTGTTATGTGTTTTTTCTTTCTTTCCTTCTTTCTTTCTCTCTCTCTATCTGTCTATCTCGCTCTCTCTCTCTCTTTCTCTCTCTGTCTGTCTGTGTCTCTCTCTCTCTCTCTCTCTCTCTCTCTCTCTCTCTCTCTCTCTCTCTCCCTCTCTCTCTCTCTCTCTCTCTCTCTCTCTCTCTCTCTCTCTCTCTCTCTCTCTTGTAAACCCAATGACAAAATAATATTTGTTATCATTCTAATAAGGGTTCTATAACATATATACACATGAAGAACTTTACAATGGATACTAAAATTTCCATATCATTTTCATATATTCTAACCAATGAACATGAGCAGATACGCCTTTATCAAAAAATATACATAATATTAATAAATAAATAAATATATACATACATACATACATACATACATACATACATACATACATACATACATACATACATACATACATACATACATACATACATACATATATATATTATGCTCTAAACCCACACCATAAACGCCCATGACATTATTTACTTTTCCTTCACGAAATAAAGGTACAGACCGAGAACGACCTGCAAGTGATCTCTGTCTGGTGCAAGGCGGAGGGTAATTCTTGTTTGGCCGTCATTATGGATGCAACATATGCGCAGGTCATCCGCACCGTTTGCGAAGACGGATTGTTCATGTTTGCTTGCAAGGTCAGTCAACGTGTCTTCTTGAATGTATGATTGTTTTGTTTGTCTTTTTTCTTGTTTGTGATTATAAGGGTGAAGTTTCTTTTCATGTGAAGCGATCGTTTTAGAAAGATTTTTTTTTTTTTTTTTTTTGGCTTGTTTTGTTTATTTCTTTTTCATTTTGAAGTATTATTAGGACCTGGAAATGTGCAAAGAGACAAAATAACATCCCTCCATCCAGAAAAATACCTAGTGTAAGAATTAAAAAAAGGAAAAGGGAAAAAAGGGAAAATAGAATTTGCGAATACGCATCGGCATCGAAATTTGCTTTTCAATGCGTGTTTAGTTCATCCTCAGCTATAGCTAAGTTTGTAATTCACGTGTGAAATAAGTCAGCAAGGAAAGAAATTGATAGATAAATATACAAATAAGTATAGAAAACGAATAAAAAATAAAAATATCATGCAGGAGAGGAATAGAAAAAAAGGCGACTTGAATCCATAAATTGCTTACAATCAATTTGCCAGATCTCAATTCTTATCATAAAGTTGATATAAGCTATAGATTCCTGCGAATACTCCAATGCCAAACATATTTGCCAAACTCCCTCTCTTTCCTAACTCTTAGTTTGGTCTAAGTATACTGAGTATTTTATTAGTCTTAGTTTCAGTATTAGTATATTGTATCTCTTGCCTTTAAGTTTTCTATTAATAATAGTTTTAGTTTTAGTTATTATTAGCATATGCCTTTAAGCATTTAAGTCATCAATGACCTCTATCTATCTATCATCAATGACCTCTATCTATCGATCTATCATCAATGACCTCTATCTATCGATCTATCTATCATCAATGACTATCTATCTATCTATCTATCATCAATGATCTCTATCGATCTATCATCAATGACCTCTATCTATCTATCTATCATCAATGACCTCTATCTATCATCAATGACATCCCTCTTTCAGGTCCCCATGAATCTATCCTTCACCCTCCGAAGCGACGAAGACGACGACCCCGACAAGACCTTCTTCCTGCTCCCTCGAGACGGTTCCCCGAGGTTCGTTTCCCTCTCCGGACGCCAGATCCTCACGAACGAGAGCTACGTTCTGCTCGTCGACAGCGCGAACGTGACGAAGGCGGTGACGGGGAATGACGGTCTGCAAGTGGTAGGGAGGCGGGAGTGGGAGAGCGGAGACGCGAGGTGGAAAATGACCCTCACGGCTTGTTCTAGGGTGAGTTGGGATGGTTGGGTGGTTCGCTGTTAGGGTGTGGTGGGATTTGCTGTTTGTTTGTTTGTTTGTTTGTTTTTTGGGGATTGTCGTGGTCCGGATCTTCCATTGTTATCATTGTCGTTATTTATTATCATGATCATCACTTTCACCCCCATATGCTATCAGGATCACTATCATTAACATCATTATTATCATCACCATCACCACCATCACAGTCACCACCATCATCACCACCACCACCACCACCATTACCATCATTAACATCACCCTCTATGCCATCAAGGAACTCACCTAAAAAGTCCAAAGCTTTATAAAACCGCGCCAAGGAACTCCCTGTCCAGCTTAGTTTTAGTTATTATTAGCATTTTATGCCTCGAAGTATCTTGTTAGTATTAGTTTTAATATTAGTATTTAATAGTATATAGATATTATCATTAATATTAGTACCTTTTTCGTATTTTTTTAGTATTAGTTATAAGGCAAGAGATACAAGTAATATAATAATACTAAAGCTAAGACTAAGATACTAAGACCAAACTAAGAGTTAGGAA
>NC_091550.1:13488030-13490530 GCF_042767895.1 Penaeus vannamei | reverse complement strand
CTAATAATAACTGTCCAAAGGGAATTTTCACTAAACGAGCGAGAGAAAAGGAAAGAGCTGCCGCGTCGCAGAGAGAATTGGCGAGCGGCGGAGACCCAAGAGGACTAAAGGACTTATATAAAGGAAATGTCAGCAGGAGACTCGGCAGCTGAAAACGGTGGCTGGTTCGCAGTGAAGACGCCGACGATTTCGATAACATATCATTGAAGCATTATATAAAGAAAAGTCTTTCCGTTTTGGTTGTTGATAATACTCATAATTCTTCCAAAAACATCAACATTATCAACATTGGATTTTAGAACAGAACGGGATTTGCAACAAATACCAACAAAGTGGCTGAACAGGAAAGGGAATATGAATTACTCGATGTATGAAATATGATCAGTTCTTCCAAAAGTTAAAAAAAAGGAATAAGACAAATGATCCAAAAGCCATGACGTCGAGGTTATAGATTATTCAAAATAATACCATAAAGATAAATTAAAAGATAAATACCCCCCCCCCCCCAAAAAAAAAAATGAGGTGATACAAGAATGCTAAATACCGAATGATAATGAAATCGGAGACAAAGAGCGCACCGATTAATAGGAGAATTGTGACCAGCGGTGAGGAAAGACAGACCAATAAAAATGGGAAGAAAAAAAAGTGGTTTGGTGAGGGAAACCGAGAGAATGGAAAAGGGAGTGAGAGCATTTCCAAATTGATCAGAGTGGCATGTCAGAGGCTCTCTCCGTCAGGCAAAAGGATGGTTCCTTGATTGCTCATCCATTCTTTCTCTCTGTCTCTCTTGTCTATTCCTCTCTCTGTGCCCTTTTCCTATACCCTTTCCCACCTATCCCTTCTTTTTCTTACAATTTGTCAGTTCTTTTGCAGAGTGTTTTGTAGAATTTTGCATGTGTTCAGGGAATCAGCAACTATGATAAGATTTTGCATTTCATTAAGTACAGTAACTATTTTTTGCAGCGTTATTCCCACTTTCGTCTTTCTCATTTTCCCCATTTTTATTATCTTTTTCTTCTTCCTTTTCTTCTCCTTCTCCTTATTATCACTTTCCTCCTTCTCCTTCTTCTTCTCCTCCTCCTCCTCCCCCTGCTCCTCCTCACCTCCTCCTCCTCCTTCTCTTCCTCCTTCTCCTCCTCCACCACCTCATCTTCCACCTCCACCTCCTTTTCTTCTTCCTTTCTCGTTCTGCTCATTAATTTTGGGTTCATTTTCAAAGATGTCCTCCGTCCTCAGTTTCTCTTCCTTCTCCACCTCCTCCTTCTCCTCCACCTCCTCCTTCTCTTCCTTCTCTTCCTACTCCACCTCCTGATCTTCCACCTCCTATTCTTCTTCATTCTCGCTCTTACTCATTTTGGGTTCATTTTCAAAGCTGTCCTCCGTCCCCAGTTCCACCTCCTCCTCCACCTCCTCCTTCTCCTCCTCCTCCTTCTCCTCCTCCTCCCCCACCTCATCTTCCACCTCCTCCTTTTCTTCTTCCTTTCTCGCTCTTCTCATTCTGGGTTCATTTTCAAAGCTGTTCTCCGTCCCCAGTTCCACCTCCTCCTCCACCTCCTACTTCTCCTGCTCCTCCTTCTCCTCCTCCTCCCCACCTCCCCATCTTCCACCTCCTCCTTTTCTTCTTCCTTTCTCGCTCTTCTCATTCATTCTGGGCTCATTTTCAAAGCTGTTCTCCGTCCCCAGTTCCACCTCCTCCTTCTCCTCCTCCTCCTTCTCCTCCTCCTTCTCCTCCTCCTCCCCCATCTCCTCATCTTCCACCTCCTTCTTTTCTTCTTCCTTTCTCGCTCTTCTCATTCATTCTGGGTTCATTTTCAAAGCTGTCCTCCGTCCCCAGTTCCACCTCCTCCTCCACCTCCACCTTCTCCTCCACTTCCTCCTTCTCCTCCTCTTCCTTCTCCTCCTCCTCCACCACCTCCACCTCCTCATCTTCCACCTCCTCCTTTTCTTCTTCATTCTCGCTCTTCTCATTCATTCTGGGTTCATTTTCAAAGCTGTCCTCCGTCCCCAGTTCCACCTCCTCCTTCTCTTCCTTCTTCTCCTCCTCCTCATCTTCCACCTCCTCCTTTTCTTCTTCCTTTCTCGCTCCTCTCATTCCTTCTGGGTTCATTTTCAAAGCTGTTCTCCGTCCCCAGTTCCTCCTCCGGCGCCTCTACGGTTCATACATCTTCACCACCTTCGGCCCGCTGGTGGTCCTCGCGTTCATCGGGACGATATCACAGTTCTTCGACAGCGAGAACTTCAGGTGAGAGAAGCTCCGAGATCTCTAAGCCTTTCATGGTGGGTGTGGATGAGCATGGCGACACTCCCATGAAGATGGACTTAAACCTGTTCGTCCTTTGGAGATTGATTGATTTCTTCCTTTTTTTCTCTCTCTCTTCTTCTTCTTCTTCTTCTTCTTTCTTTGCTCTTCCATGTAAGTAATATTACACTTGCCGCCTTTGAAAGTCTGAACCGAAATTAGTCATAGATTATTAAATACATACGTGACTCAAGTGCGTAT
>NC_091550.1:13453030-13460530 GCF_042767895.1 Penaeus vannamei | reverse complement strand
CTTTTCGTATGATTTTGCTATATAGCTATTGTTTGGAAGTGGATATGAGTTAGGTTGAGTTGATTTGAGTTTGGGTGAATTTCATGGGGAAGGGGGAAGGAGGTTTGGGTTATGGGTCCCCGGGGCACTGTATATATATATATATATATATATATATATATATATATATATATATATATATATATATATATATATATATATATATATATATATATATATATATACATATACACGTATATGTATATGTAAAATAATCTTTGCTAGTTTCTTTTTGGGAAGAAATAGTCCCTAACCACATCGCCCAACATACCTGACCTTCCGCACATCTTCCGGCGCAGATCCCCTACAACCTGACCGTCGGGATTCCCAGCACGTACTACGATGACTTGTCGATTGTCCAGTCGATCGGAGGCAGAGTCACCATCCCGCGAATCTTTCTTCGTAGACTCGACAGACAAGAGGTACGCACGTCTTTGTAAAGGAAAGATGGGGAAGATTTGACCGTTTTTTTATGTTGCCTTCGGCTGCAGGTCTCAAAATGTTTCAAACGAGTCTTCATTTGATTTTAGTTCTTTTGAAAAATGGAAAATTAATTAACATAACTTCTCTCTTTTTCTCTTTCTGTATATATATATATATATATATATATATATATATATATATATATATATATATATATATATTGTATATATATACATATACTATATATTTATACTCATGTATAAATACGTTATGTATTTATGTGTATACATATATATATATATATATATATATATATATATATATATATATATATATATATATATATATATATATATATATATATATATATATATATATACATATATATATGTATATATATACATATGTATATATATACATGTTTACATTTATCGTAAGGGTCAGCAGCTTTACAAAATAATTGTGTTCGGAGAGCTGTGATTGATATGTCCACACATTCATCGGAAATACGTTTTGATGCTTATTCTGTCCTCTTAATGCTGTTATGTATCAAATCATTTATAATTAGCATGAATCTCATTAAAAAAAACACACATTAAACGAATATGCGGGTGAAACTACTGCTGTCTAACAACTACTAAGATTTTGAGCTAATAAATCAAAGCCTCTTACTTAATGAGAAGTTTCCCTCGTAACTCCATGACAGCAGATGGAAAACACCGAGAGAAAGGATTCATAGAATTCACTGGTGGTAACAAGGGTACAATCAAAATTCGTGATTGGCAGCTTTTAAATATATATACTTAAAATATGAACAAATAAACGTTTTTCAATTAACTATACAGTTTCTTATAGGTTTGGTCAAAGGCTATATATATATATATATATATATATATATATATATATATATATATATATATATATATATATATATATATATATATATATATAGTCTGGGTTTGCTTCTCTGCTAATGTAGTATTCAACCTCTGGCCAGCGAACCGAAGGGAGTCCGCAACCTAGTTCCACTTGTTCCAACGGGTGCGCAGAATGAGAATCCACACACACATTCAAACACAATACGTGTAACATCAATTTTAACATTTCATCAATTTTAACATTTCCACATTTTTCCAACCTTACGTGGATGACAGCACACCATAGTCATTGCATAAATAAAAGAAAACGAGTAAAAGGGAGAATGGAACTAAAAGAGATTTTAAAACGCCTTATGCTGTTTCGTCGTTTTCTTCCTGGACACAAAACGAGTAGTTGACCACATCACACCATATTTTTCTTAACATATGCATCGTCTTCCCAAATAGAAGCCATGGGAATGCATGATGTATAGTAGAAGGCAACAGGGAGGGAAAAATGTGTGGACAGTGCTGTGGTTGTGTAAGAAGCAACATTTTCATAAGAAGGTCAGGTACATTGAGCGCAATCGAATGTGGGCTGTAGCAGTCTACTAATCCAAGTATGTAACGAAAACAAATATATATTGAATTAAAGCTATGAAAGGTATTTCGGGTACAGAAAGTTTTCTTTGAAGAGTGGATGTTATTGCTGAGAACCTGAATTTTGTGCAGTATACAGGCAACGTTATAAACCCAGCGGTATTGTGTATTTAGAAATGTATGGTATTCTAGACTGCTACAGTTATTAGCTTGTTAAGTTCAGTCTGAAACACCACGTCATAAAAGGCTAGCTCAACCTCCCTTAAAACCTTTCCTCAAATTTTGCGATAACTGGAAAGAGACACTTTAAGGCTCCCTTAAAATGCCTTGCAATATGGGCGTTAGGCTTACAGTGGAATGATGAGATATATGAGTGTGTGTGTGTAAAGAAATGGCGAGAGACAAAGACCATAGCACACATCCACAGGAAGAATTGCCATAATGAAAAACCTACATGCAGATGTTGACGTTGGCCGGGTGTGGCGAGGTGCCTGGCGAAGACCTTGGCAACGGTGTATGGCAGGTCATAGGGGGAGGAAATGTAAAGATTGGTACCATCACTAGCACTAGCAACTTCTCAGAATATCTTGTTAGTGACACCAACGCCGCAAATGGGTTAGTGGTCTCGTTTTTTTTTTTTTTTTTTTTTTTTTTTTTTTTTGTATATGTGATGCAAAATTATATAGTTTCGTAGAATCAAAGTGATATACTATAGCAATTTGTTGTTCATTTCGTGTTATTTAATACCTTCTTTATTGCTAATCAATCATTCAGGTTCTTAGAAGTCGCAGAGATACAGGAAGAAGACCTGTGTATTCCCCGCAGAGAAAATAAATATATAATGATGGGGTATGCCTATCTGAACTACTACGAGGCACGGGATTATTGCATCGCCTACGGTGGGAACTTGCCCAACGTATCCGAATCTTCAACTTGGGACTTTTTCGTAAAGGTGACCAATATTTTACTTTAGCGATTAAATGCTCCTTAAGTATTTTGTTTAATCTTCAGAATCTATATCTGCCTACATTCATACGTGCATATACATACGCTCACATAGTCAGAGGATATATACACCTATGGTTCATACTTTTCAGGTCTCAATGCAGAACTACACCAGTTTGCTGTCTGTTTGGGCGAATGACTGTTTCAGATTTATGGCTTATGAAGGCAACTACGATATCATGCCATACCGGTGTTTGGATGATTTAAAAGCATTAGCATGTGAAGTAAGTTTGAGCAATTGTTAAAAGACTAATCTCGAGAATTCGTTTCAGTTGAGAAAACAATTAGGTACATAAATGGAAGACTCGGCGGGATATTACATAACTATCAAGAGCGTATGTCTAATGATATAAGTGAGGAGGAATATGTACGCTCTAAGCATACAGTAAGGAACCCTTCTCATTCGACAAATCATGAGCGAGTACTTTTTCCTCCTTTTCTGCAGGTGCCGAAGACCCAAAGATTTGAAATCCGTGCGGACAATGATGCGGAGGAAGAAGCCTTTTACCTTCTCCCCTACAGTTTCAAACCTGCATTTCTTGCTTTGTCTGGAAGGCAGATACAGACAGACGGGAATTTACTTACCCTCCTCGATTCAGATGGCCAGAAGGTGGCTTCTGCAGTTAACAATGGATTACAACCTGTAGGGCGTTTCGAATGGAAATATGAGAATGAAGAAAAGAGGGTCTTTACCTTCACTGCTTGCTCAAAGGTTGGTTCTGTGCGTACGTTAACAGAAAATCATATGATTTGTAAAACTATTTACATGTAATCAAAACACTTTTTTTTTTCCTCATAATAGGACGAATTTACATGTAGCAACGGGTTGTGCATTGATCTGAACAAACGCTGCAACGGAATAGAAGAATGTTCCGACGGCAGCGATGAGGAGTGCTCTATCTTGCTGCCCCTGCCAGCCACATACCGCAAAGAGCGTCCTCATAAGTTCTTCACGGATCTTAACCTCACTGTGGCCGCGATGGATGTCCTTGAGGTCGATGTCTATGAGAATGTAATCAGGGTTAATACCGAGGTAAGGAACAGCACCATTCCCAGTATGAGTATTCATTTCGATTCAGAACCACTCAAAACTGCATGTTAACCGGATCGTAAAAGCACGACTTTCCCGGACAGTTTCGCACTAGCTGGCGCGACGGGAGAATCCACCTGTCCCAGATAAGCGCGACGGCCTCAGAAAATGTCATCGATGCCGCCGACATTTGGGTGCCGTCCATGGAACTCAACAACGCCGTCTTCAAGGACATTCTCTCTCACTTAAGGAGAAGCGAAGTGAGGGACGTCGTCTTGGCTCATCGAGAAACGTCTGGTACTATACTAACACAAGAGGGGTTGGAAGGTAAGTACAGGATGGAAATGTGGATCTATTATTAGGTTTAAAGGTACACGGTCTTCGTCCTTTGATTCAACTAAAAGATATAATATTACAGGTTTCAAAAAGTAATACGAAAGTGTTAAAATAAGTGTTTGTTTAAAGCTATTGGTCTTGTATAATTATTACTATTAAAGTATACTCTGGACCCTTGCTGAATCAAACCATTACGTGAACCTTCATATAAAAACTGAAACAGGTATATAGATTTATCAAAAATACAAACACATGCAGGAGATACGTGCAGAAAGAGTTATAAAGAAATGATTTAAGCCAAACGCACGCAGGATATACGTACAACGCGGACCAGGATGCCTTCTTGGAGTTGGTCGAAATCTTCGAGGCTTCGTACAAGTGCCACTTCGAGCTCGGTCTCTTCCCCTTCGACGTCCACGTGTGTTCAGTTAACATTTCGCTTCGGCAGTTTAGCAGATCCTTCAAGGCCGTTTTTCGCGATATTGTGAGTTTCCTTTGCAAATATTTGTTTTTATTGTTACTCATATTATATTTCTCACTATTTCTCACTTTTTGCGTTTTTGTAAGATCCCCCAAAAGTTGGGAAATGTCGGTTGGAATTCTAGATTTTAATATGATTAAGCATGTACTTATTAGACGTACACACACACGCGTGCGCACGCGCTGCATGAAATATGTATGTGTGAATATGTACACAACTATTAAATCTACATATATAAGCCTACATTTATTCATAAATACGGTCACTCATACATGCACACACATATACATATACAGAATAAATATCATAAATATGAATAAATCTAAGCAATCTCGGACTGAAAAACGCGATTAAGAGGGTTTTGGTGTCACGTCCAGGACGTGTCGACGGCGCCCAAGTCCAAGAAGCTCCCCTTGATCACGCCGTCTAAGTTCTGCTACATCCCTCACGCTGATGACAACGGCGACATCACAAAAGTTACGTTTCAGGTAAGACAAATTGATTACATTTATATACATATATATATGTATATAAACGTACAGAGAGAGAGAGGGGGGGGCAAAGAGAGTGAGAGAGAGAGAGAGAGAGAGAAAGAGTGGGACAGTGAAAAGTCCTGAAACGTGTATCTTTCCAACTATGAGAAAGAACTTCGTGATAAACAGCATGGGCTCAGCCTCCCATCGAAAATGACTGGACGCTCAATGGAGATTGTGGACTAGGTTTCGGAATAGCGTCCTGGAGTCATGTTCACTTGGTGGCTCATGGATTTCCCCATATGTTCAAGAATTCTGTGCTTGAACCAACGTGACGTTGATCCAATGCACCTAGTGTTGCAGCTAGGACAAGTAAACATATAAATAATGCTTGAGCATAATTCAGAGGAAAACGACTCTCTTTTCTTTAGAAAAGTGTAGATAGAGGCAAAGAGAGTGAGAGAGACAGAAATAGAGAGAGAATGAGGGAGGGTTAGTGAATGATGAACAGATGAACTTACCGATCTCAACCCACAGGTTCTCCTCAGAAGACGTTATGCTTCTTACGTCTTCACGACCTTCAGCCCATGTTTGGTGTTGACCCTTATCGGCTACATGACCCAGTTCTTCAGTCATGAAAACTTCAGGTATCAGTCTGTCTTGTGAAGTTCATTAGTGTGTATATTAAATACATGTGTTTCTTCTTCGTCTTCTTCTTTCTTCTTTAACTTCTTCGTCTACTTTTTCTTCTTCAAATTTTCTTCTTTAACTCCCTCTTCTTCTTCTTCAAATTCTCTTTCGTTTTCTTCTTTAACTTCGTCTTCTTCTTCTTCAAATTCTTTTTTTTTTCTTCATCTTATTCTTCGTCTTCGTCTCTGGTTTTAACTTTAACTTTGTGCTTGTGACTGCATGTTGTATCGTATTGCTCAGCTCAGTGAGATCTGTCACAAAAGGACTATAAACCGGCCTCTCGCATGTATTTATCTCTCCTTCTTCCTCTCACTTCTGTCTGCTCTCCTCCCCCTCTCTTCTGTCTGCTCTACTCCTCATCTCTTCTTATTGCTCTCCTCCTTTTCTGTCTGCTCTCCTCCCTCTGTGTTCTGTCTGCTCTCCTCCCTCTGTCTTCTGTCTGCTCTCCTCCCTCTGTCTTCTATCTGCTCTCCTCCCTCTGTGTTCTGTCTGCTCTCCTCCTCATCTCTTCTTATTGCTCTCCTCCTTTTATGTCTGCTCTCCTCCCTCTGTGTTCTGCCTGCACGTATATTCTCGTGCGTTATACCTCCCATCCTCCCCGTCCCTCCGCAGCGACCGCATCATGGTGACCCTCTCGTGCCTGATCGTCGTGGCGGCCCTCTTCTCCCAGATCGCCGCCACCGTCCCCGCCTCCGCCTCCCACAAAGCCATCGACGTGATCTTCCTCATTATCATCGTCCGCCTCTTCCTCGTTGTCCTCCACCACTCGGTCCTCTTCCTCATCCGAAGGTCGGTCATGAAGGCGAAGGAGGAGGCACTGGAATCCGGCATGGAGGGCGGGGGCGCTGTTCCCGGTCCTGCGCTGTACCAGGCTCCCAAGAAGTTCCTTTTGCCGCCGTGGACCGGGCAAGGACCAGTGACGCCAGCCATGGTCCATAAGGGCCACAATCCCCCGTCAGCTTGGGCAGAACTGGACCCAATGGCCAAGAAAGGAAAACAACAGGAAAGCAACAAGGAGGTCAGGGCATACGATGAAATCTTCAACATTTTCAGCATCAGCTTTGGAATGCTGGTGGACGTGTTGTGGATCTCGCTGTACTATTACAGCATCAGCAGTGAAAGGGACCTCGTCATGCAAGAGTTCGAGAAGTGTTTGGAAACCATGAGAGCTATTGATTAACCACAAATAATGTTGGGAGAGTGGATAGAGAAATCCATATTTCATATCTCTTTAAATTATCTAAAAAAATATAGTAATAAGAAAAATCAAGCCAGTATGATTGTCTTTTAGGTTAATATGATACTGAATATCAAAACTATATTAAAATAATCAATATTACATTATCTGGCACGGTCTTGGTACGTCAAATACTGTGTGAATCTTTGTAATGTTTGCACGTGTCCTTGTGCTTTCCAGAAGGCATATTGTAAAATTTTGAGAAACATGTTTTTAAACAACATTCTTCAGTGTAATAGAAGTTATATCAATGATTATCTAAATTATACAAGTGTAAAATAAAACTGGAACGAGTAGATATTGTATATATCTGACATCAAAATTATGTC
>NC_091550.1:13410530-13413030 GCF_042767895.1 Penaeus vannamei | reverse complement strand
GACCAGATCCAGTGCGGGACAAACCATTACTGCGTGGACTTCAGCAGCCTCTGCAACGGAGCGGACAGCTGTGAGGACAACACCGACGAGGAACCCACCTTGTGCAACGTGGGTATTGAGTCCTTTGGTTGCTGTCTCGGGGAGAGTCCTTCAGGAGGGTTTAGAGAAGAGGATCTTACCCCTGGGTGAGGGGTGAGTGATTTCCAGGGGGATTACGTGCCAGAAAAGCAAAAAGAATATATCTTTGGAATCCTCTTAAGTGACGGTCTCCCTAGTCTTCACTGTCCTTGGATCCCTAGACAGACTCATGTTCAATGTTCATGAAGGCTGCTTGTTCATTTTATTCATGAAAGCTTTTCAAACTGCTACTTTTATAATCTTCATGACTGGTTCACCATAACGGCTCTGTGGCTCTCACTTTATCCAACACGATGTATATAACTTTTGAAGAGACCATCATGCCTGTAGCATGTCAGAATGGGTTGATGTTTATGTTCGTTGGTCAAATGATCGTTTATCTGATTTATCCATAAGAATTCAATGAGACATCTTTGTTCTATGCAATATTTCTTATTTTGCAAAAGATTTTTTAATTATCTAATAATCACTTTTTAGGATATAAAGTAATGGGTTTACCAGTAAACATATTAGAGTTTTTGTTTTGTCAATATCTTTCCTGGTCTGGCAAGGGATAAATACCGAAACAGCAATTATGCGCTGGCTAGGGATTTTCATCCTAGATCCCATTACAGCTTGGGAAGCACCCTGTTCTGTCTTGGGATCCCTGGACAGAATAGATTAGTATGACCTCCCACTTTACGAGTACATATCGCAATGGACAACTAAATTATTTAAACCAAAGTACCGTCTTATTTCATTTTTTCTGTTCTTCCGATCTTGATCCAAGGACTTTGGGAAATTATTTGGTTGAAGATTCGAGGGTGTGTGGCGTGGAGGCAAAGACCAAAAGAAGGGTTTAGAACAGGTTTGCTATGCAGGGTGAGGACTAATTAATCACTAAGGGGTACGAACCACGAGAGAAAGTAAAAGAGGTTAGTATCGAAAAAAATTGGAACGGACCTCAAATGGAAAAGTAAAATCTTTCGTTCTTATATATTTCTGTTGTAATCTAGGAGGGATTTTTTCAATAGTTTTATTGACATGAGGGCGGTTAGCGTAGAAATAAAGAGAACCACTAGTTGAAGCGTCACTGAAGCAAGGTTGGTCGGTGGTTCCCAAATCAACGTTTCTCTGCCAACACCGACCTCCTCTTTCCAGCACCACTTTTTGCCTACCAACACTAGCCTCTTCCTTCCGAGCCTGACCTCTCCCTGACAACACTAACTCCCCCATCCTTTCCAAAATTGATGTTTTCCCTGCAACCATCCGTTTGCAGGTTTGGCGCAAGACGGGCTGCGGCTATGGTGGCACTCGCCTTTGCCAAAGAGGGAGAGGCCAGACCTGCTTGTCCCCCAGGGAGTACTGCGAGGCTCCTTGCGATGATAAAGACGAACGCCTGTGCCAGGTTAGAAGCCTTTAACGCTGCTAATGGATTGTCAGTGGAAAAGATTTGATTACATGTGTGTTTGTGTCTCTGTGTGAGAGATAGCGATTGCGTGAGTGTGTGAGCTGTGGCATTTCAGTCCACCCCACGAGCCTTAAGACTGTTAAAGTCAATTTCTCGTCACCTAGATGGTGGAGGATGGAAGGCTTGAACCTTATAATGAGATCGTGTTGCGGACGAACGTGTATTTTGCCGAAGTTTCGGGTGAAGAGTTCCTTGAAAAGGTCAACGTTACCATTGAACATCCTGATTGCCCTCACCTGTACACACGCGTTGGCGATCACTGCTTGTCCATCTTTTTCTTTGGACTGGTGAGTTTATTTGCATTTTGTTTGTATCTTAATGGGCATGGTATGGCAGTTATTCTCCCTCTCTCTCTTCTCTCTATCCCTCTCTCTCTCACTCTCTCCCTCCCGCTTCCCTTCTCATCTCATCTCTTCTTTCTTTCTTTCTTTCTTTCTTTCTCTCTCTCTCTCTCTCTCTCTCTCTCTCTCTCTCTCTCTCTCTCTCTCTCTCTCTCTCTCTCTCTCTCTCTCTCTCTCTCTAACACACACACTCTCTGCGTCTCTCATCTCTTTTCTCTCTCTCTTCGTCTTTCCCCTCCTCCTTTCTTTTACCCTGCTTTCTTTATTTAGTTTAGTGCGTACACTCGCATGTGCTTACCTATAGACTCATCATATCATTTTCACTCATACGCCCCCCCCCCCCCGTAACACTTTGCAGGTCAACTGGGGAGAAGCTCGGGCCTTCTGCAAGATGAATGGCGGCGACCTTTTGTCCTTTCAAGATGGCTTCGAGAACTTCTACGAAATCACCCGCCACCTTCACGAGAACAGTCAGTAAATGGTCTGGGTTGTTGCATAGTGTGTGTTGTGTGTGCGCGCGCGCGCGTGCTTTATCCTTACCTATACCGTTTCTTTTTTATGTGTGGTATAT
>NC_091550.1:13393030-13405530 GCF_042767895.1 Penaeus vannamei | reverse complement strand
GTTTCGCCCAAGGCCTACAAGATCCGTTGGAGGAAGACGGAGACCTGCTCATCGGCCCGCCATGTCTCCACAGGGATAATAATTAGTTAAGTACGCTTTATGTACACTCTTATAGCCTAAGGCACAGCAGAGATAGAATTTAAATCACATACGACTCCATCTTTGTCATTTAATGAATAAATTGTTCACTCCGATGTTTGCCTCGACCTCTCGCCACCTGCAACCACACAATATTTCTTATTGAGTTATACAATCATTTGAAAGTACAAAGTAAAATAACTCAATAATTAGTATAATAATAATATGGAATTCAAAACACCAATCTGTGCTGCTGATTAAGAGACTTAAGCTACTGTTTATACATTGTTTTGATGTTATTTCGTGTTTGACCTGATTTAGCTCAGTCTGCCTCTCAGAAACTGACGTTAGTACTTATCTATAGGCCTACCTTTTGATTCCTACTTGATTTGCAGGTTGTGCATTCGTATCCTGGACAGCTTGGTCACTGATCTCCTTGTAGCTGACTACGCTGACTACTCTTCCATGGGCGTGTTTTTTCTGCATCTTAGTGCGAGTGCCATGTTTTGTTTCATGTTCGTAAGGCTGTCGACTGATTTGTGCAGTTGCTTGTCTTTCTGACATGTTTAATATTAATTTATGGATAAGTTTCTAATGGTGTTGCTTGCATTGCTTGTGCGTATTCTATTTTCACTAATGTGTGAGTGTGCGTGTGTGTGTATGTATATATATATATACATATATATATATATATATATATATATATATATATATATATATATATATATATATATATATATATATATATTTAATATATATAAATATATAATATATATATATTTAATATATATATATTTAATATATATATATATATATTTAATATATATATATATATATATATATATATATTTAATGTATATATATATATATATATATATATATATATATATATATATATATGTATGTATGTATATATAATACCATAGGTAAATTTGGAAATGCAACCCCACACCGTTTTTTAGGTGAATAGAGTAATCTTCTAATAACTTTCGTCGAGTTGCGAACGAATCTAGCTCTCATTTTCTTCGCAAACGAAGCATAACTACGATATAGGTCCCGATAGCTAGGGAGGGCATGATACATATCAGTGAATGTGGGGGTAATTTTGAGAAAAATCGGTAGAATACTAACATAGTATATTAACATGTAACCCCTTCCAAGGGGGGTGTATGGCCCTCCACCCCCGCCTGGTCTACAAAATCTTCACCTCGCATGTTCTGGGAGGATAGAGCCCGGACGAAACAGGTATCTGACAACCCTGATATATTAACATATATCCGGGTTGTATAGGTGGTTCTGCCCCCTTAAACCCCCTTTCAGGAGGGGTCTGCCGCCCCCCACCCCCTGCCTGGTCTGCAAAATCCTCACCTCGTTTGTTCCAGCAGGAGAGACCCTAGACCCAGGAACAGTTTTAAGCACATCTTACCTTAACATTAACACCAGACGGGCCAGGCTGCGGGTCACCGGGATCGTTGGGGTATTCCAGGTCATTGTTGGCGAGAAGTGAGATCGCTTACAGTAAAGTTACGCCGCTTTCTTTGTACCCTTTCCCATCCACCGCAAACCCAGTGGTGTCTGTCATTTCTGTAATGGCACAGTGTCTTACGGTGAGGGCATTGTAGGTATAGTAAGCTTGCTTCGTTATTTCAGAGACATTTCTCGATGAAGTCGAGATGATTATTCTCACACCCTACACACTGTTTATCTGTGATGGAACTGACTTGAATTTCAACTGCCTTCAACTAGGCTCAGCTCCTGTGTTCACGTCACGCTTACGCACGAATCTAATTGGCTCATTCGATTTCCCTCGCATACATCATCCGCGGCAAATCCGTCCGATTTTTCCGTCGCTCTCAACGACCTTTTGTCCTTTTGTCGCGGCGATGGAGGCGGAAGGTTACTGCGGCTCCTGGAAGCCGGATTTTTTACTCTCTACAACACAGTTATTATTATTTTCCGCAAAAATGGTATAGAAGAAAACTTTCATAGAATGTGTTCTACCATTTGGTAAGCTCAGATTCTTTAAATTAGGTGTGGGATTGCATTTCCAATAATACCATATATGTATATATATATATACATATGTGTATATATATATATGTATGTATATATACATGTACATATATATACATATATATACATATATACATATACACCCAGCCCCAGGGTGACGGTCCCAAGCCCGTAAAAATGGAGAGGGCGTCTGAAACGGCGTTCGGTTGTAAAACATAATTCGAGGGCTACCGAGTCTGGAGCTGACTCGGCCAAAGACGCTAGCTCCAAAACCAAAGGTGAGGGTAAGAGAGGGAACACAGTGTAGGACCATTGCCCGGGAAAGGCAGGGAGGTAGCAGATTTAATGGAAAGAAGAAAAATAGCAGTGCTGTGTGTGCAGGAAACAAGATGGAAAGGGAATAAAGCAAGGAAACAGGGAGGTTTTAAGTTGTTCTTAAGTGGATCAAACGAGCAGAGCAGAAATGGGGTAGGGATTCTATTATCGGTTAGAATAAAGGAAATGTGATTTGAAGAAAAAATAGTTATGTTGTGTGTACAGGAAACAAGATGGAAAGGATCGTTCGTGGGCCATGCCTGCCTCTCTTAAATGAACATCTAAAACAATAAGAAGCTTCAGTTTAAGGAAATAACTACATTTTCTGACATAAAACATGAAATTTTCCCACATTACCATTTCTCATCAATGTAAAAACGACAAACACAATCTTAATTCTGTCAACGAGCACCTCGGCTTCTTGTGCACAGTAATTGAATTAGTCATAGGTGACAGTTCCAGAAGTACCAATAAATAAATTAAGAATGAAATTATTATTTAAGAGAGGAAAGTTATGAAGATTAAAGAAGGGGAACGATTTATTTATGTCCAAGTAAAATCATGGAAAGATACTGATAGTATGGACGTGAGGGTCTCCATTCCGTTTCCCGTTTTTTTGTTTTTATGTTAATGATATACAAATATATACATATGTATACATGTACACACACACACACACACACACACACACACACACACACACACACACACATATATATATATATATATATATATATATATATATATATATATATATATATATACACACACACTGCCAGTGTTAGCTTCCCCTAACACTGGCAGGAATAAAGCTCAGATACCTTTCGCATTCCATTTTGTCCGTAAATCACTAAGATCCACGGGGAGGAGCACACAAACACCTGCTTGACTTGACGCTCGTTTTTTCCACTAATGGTCCCCTTTATATGCGTTGGGGATAGACAATGTAAACAACTTCCTTTTAGGAATTAATTAGACTATAATTTTATACAGGAGCAGGTATTGGCTTATTACAAAGTAAAATGCATCAAATTTCAGTTTAGAGAAAATATTAAGAGTAAAAGAAAGTGTAGATACAAATATTTACTGCTTAAAAGTGAATATAATAAAGAAACCGTAATACACTAAAAGATGGATAGGAGATTGTAGACAATACAAATAATGATGCTTGTAATAAAAGAAGATACTAAAATACATCAAAACTGAAAAAGAGGATCTAAATTGGCATAAACCACTTTGTGCAGTAACTTTGCTGGTGGATGGATAACACCGTCTGGGTCATTTGGAATTGACACAAGTTCTCATGTAATATCTATCATATATTCTAAGCAATACTTCTAATATGGATATTGTATTTCATATCCTCATACATTTCTAAATTTTGGTTATTATATCTATGCCGTGTAAAGAATGATGCCATTCCTTACACGCGCGGAGTTTCAAAGGGGAGTTTGTCGAGATTAAGAACCTGACTTGCCTAAAATCGAGCGTGTTCAGCGATATGAACACCCTTGTGTGACCAGCAAGTTGGGGAATAGCCACCATACAGGTTGGGGTAACTTCGAATGTTAGATGATATTACATCCTGGTTGCTGTGACCGCGCAAGAGAGTTATAGTTCATCCAGAAAATCGCACCAGCTCAAAAAACAAGTCAATCAGACAACACAGTTACTCCAGTAGCTCATCAGGGGGAGGGGTTAGGTCACCCAAGAAGGTCGTACTAGGTCATCACCAAACCAAAGGGCAACAGAAGACCCGGATGTCATTGAGGGCGGTATCGTCGTCCATCACGCCCTTGTAGGGTTCAAGGCGTGTCTGCAGCCCACACACCGCCGTATCGGGGGGACATTCCGCCCATGGCCCCCAGAATCCCCATTCCTCGCCCTCGCCCTCGATCTCGTTCTGGACAAGGAGGAAGAGCAAATTTCATATATGCGATATGTCCATTCTCTAAAACGTGTTGGGAATTAGTGTTAGATTAGAGGATTTACTCTAAAACGAGTTACATTTTCCTTTCATTCTTCCCTCATTTTCTGAATCCAAGAAAAGTCCACCCTACAATATTCCCAGAATTTAAAGAGAGAAAAAGGAGAATCCCTACCAAAAACCGAAAAGGAATCCTCTAAGTCCTTTAAAGTACGCTATCCATTCGTACGGACAGAAAAAGGACCTCACATTACCTCCGGGTAGTTCGTACAGATGACCTTCATATCACCAACGGCAGTGTCATCCCCGAGGTCGCCCTGTTCTGGCTCAACCCGGAGGGAAAACTTCCTTATGTATTCGGGCACAGGGCATGTTTTTTCTCCTGAGATATGAAAACATCGTGGAGAAAAAAATGAATAAAAATGCAAAAGAAGGGAAGAAAAGGAAGAACAAGTGGCCAAGTGTTGAAGATGAAAAGAGATAAAGTTTGATATGAAGGAGAAAACGTCCTTTTGCATTCAGACACAAGGCAGGTTCAACCGTAAGGTATGAAGTTATTGCATAAAAATGAATAAAAAGATACTCGGGGGGGAGGGAACCTAGAAAACACAACGAAAATAAACAAAGCACAATGACCAGAAGAGAGAGAGAGAGAGAGAGAGAGAGAGATGAAAGAGAGCCAAAAAGATAGACAGAAAGAAACAGACAGAGATAGGTAGACAGACAGACAAACAAAGATTCAGAGACAGACAATACACGCACGAGGTATTGGAATAAGTTACCGAGCAGCGCCTACCTCGCCATGTGCCAAAGTCTCCGCCGTCAGAGGTAACGCGAGCAGGCAGACCACCTCCCTGCTGTCTACACGCCATCGTTAACCCATTCACTGCTGTGTTGTCTCCTGTCGTCGGGGCTTCAGACTGCGAGGCGATGGATGGATAAAAGGATAGATTGATGGATAAGCAAATAGATAGATGGATGGATAAACAAATAACTAGATGGATGGATAAACAAATAACTACAGGGATGGATAAACAAATAACTAGAGGGATGGATAAACACATAACTAGAGGGATGGGTAAACAAATAACTAGAGGGATGGATAAACAAATAGATTGATGGATAAGCAAATAATTTTGATGGATACATAAATAGATTGATGGATAAACAAATAATTTTGATGGATAAACAAATAATTTTGATGGATAAGCAAATGATAAGATGGATGGATAAACAAATAATTTTGATGGATAAACAAATAGACTGATGGAAAATCAAATAATTTAGGTGGATGGATAAATACATAATTTTGATGGATAAACAAATAGATTGATGGATAATTAAATAATAAGATGGATGGATAAACAAATAATTTTGATGGATAAACATAGATTGATGGATAGGCAAATAATTTAGGTGGGTGGATAAACAAATAGATTGATGGATAAACAAATCCTTGGATGGATAAACACGATTAGATGGATGGATAAACAAATAGACATGGATGAGCAAACAGATAGATGGATAAACAATTTTGATGGATAAACAATTATTAAGATGGATGAATAAATTAATCATTGGATGGATAAAGAAATTAGACGGATGGATAAACAAATAGATGGGCGGATTGATAAATAAACAAACGGATGGATTGGAAACAAATGGAGTGAATGATGAACAAATAGTCTGACAGATGGATTGATGAATAAACAAAGAGTCAAATGAAATGGATGGATAAAGAAGGAGATGAACGGGGACGGGTAATGGGATGGAAGAAAGGGGTGTGATTGAAGGAAATTGGAGAAATAATGGAAGAGGAGCAAGAAATAGAAAAGGGGAAAAAATGTAATTGAATGGAAAAGGATTTTTTTCCCTTTTTCTTTCTCCCTTTCCGTCTCTCGCTTTCGCTTTCTGTCTCCCTCTTTCGCGTTCTCTCTCTCTCTCTCTCTCTCTCTCTTTCGCTTTTGTTGTCTCTGGCTTTCGCTCTCGTTCTCCGTCTCGCTCGCTTTCACTCCCTCCCTCCCTCCTTTTCTTTCTCTCTCTTTCTCTCTCGCTTTCCTCTCCCTCTCTTGGTCTGTCTCGCTCGCTTATTTGCTCTCTTTCTCTCATCTACTCAGTATCTCTCCTTTTTCTCCCTCCCTCTCTTTTTCCCTCTCCTCCTCCCCCTTTTTCTTTCTTCTTCAGTTACCTTGATTTCGAAAGCATCCGCGAAGGCGTTGGGGGGGCACATGTCCACCTGCCCCCACTCCCCCCACCTGCCGTTCAGTGGGGAGGAGATGTTAGCGACAACACCAGGCCAGGACGAGGCGGCTGTGGGAGGGGGAGGCGGCGTTCAAGACCCTATTTGGAATATTTGAATGGTTTCCGATTCGTGTTTTGATGTGCGTGTGATATTTTCTATGGATTTCGTTTGTCCTCTATTTTTTTTTCTGGGCCACTTTGTTTGTCTGTCTGTCTGTCTGTCTGTCTGTCTGTCTGTCTGTCTCTCTCTCTCTCTCTCTCTCTCTCTCTCTCTCTCTCTCTCTCTCTCTCTCTCTCTCTCTCTCTCTCTCTCTCTCTCTCTCTCTCTCTCTCTCTCGCTCTCGCTCTCGCTTTCCATGTGTGCGCGTGTGTGTGTGTGCTCTCATTCCCTATCACGGTTATCGTCCTGCATCTTGAGTTAACATCTTACAACGAAACAAGACTTATAACTTGATCAGTATACCAGACCTTCAAGTGTCCATTCAGTCGTTGATTAAACGATATCTTTCATAATGAGCTGTTATCAGGGAACACATTTTCGTTCTTGTTTCAGACACACCTGGGCGATTCCACGCACCCGGCACTGATACCGTGTGCCTGTCTGACAACAATCTAGATAACCTTTTTGTTACACGCATAAATGATAATGATAGCAACTGAGTGATTTACTAGAATTGTCATGGGTTAGTGCGTGAGTGTGAAAGGAGTTGAGTCCGTAGTCACATGGAATATGCTTTCAGGGATCAGATGTGAGGGTAACGTGGAAACGGATGGATGATACACAAGCTGGGTTATGATATAGATAAGGGAGGTACTTCCTGGGGGGCCATGGAGCGGTATGACAATTTTGACGTCGAATTAAACTGGATCTTATCTCGTCTACAGTACCTACATATAATAATCTCTCATATTTATAAATGGGATTTTTTCCATTAAGTGTTCTTGCCCTATAGCTATTGGCACCATTACACTATTCATAACTAGCAATAACTGAATCTGAAAAGATGATGTCCCTGGATATCATTATATATTGGTCGGAAGCCACAGAATGAAAATGGCTGTGAACCTCTGATATAGATTCGCACCCTGGCCAGAGCCCCCGCCCCGAAAAAAAATAAAAAAACATTCAATCCCCATCCAACTGAACCGAAAACAAGGGGGCCGGCCACAGGGCTATATATTAACAACTTTCATACTGTAAAACCATACCCAGAGACCTACTTAAGTTCACTTTTTCTCAGCAACCACAAGGAGCTGGGGGGAGTTCTTGGGCACATTAGAAAGGTCTCAAGGTCCTGTGTGGCTTTGGCTATGTGGCGTTCCGATAAGGGGTCCCTATTAAGGGTCAGAACGTGAAAACCCTTTAAAATACCGCTGAAATATTGAAGCAACAGTACATGGTTGCAGGTTTATTTAGGGTGCTATGGAAACTTATCACAGAGTAAATTACTAAATTAGACTCGGTACGGTATGAAAATTTTCAAATCACTTGGACCCTTTAAATACACCCCTAAACAACGGCAAGGGTTACAGAGGTGATCCAGGGTGCTATGGAAAGCTATCACAGAGTAAATGAGAATGGATATGGTTTGAGTAGTCGTATGCCCATTATAGACCCCTTAAACATCCCTAAACAATGGAGTGGGTTAGGGAGATGATCGAGGGAGCTATGGAAGGCTATGATAGAGTAGAGGCGATTGGGCACGGTTTGAAATCTCGCATTCCCTTTAAATATAGTGGGTGCATGTACATGCGTCACCTTTTCAGGGCGGCGCCTCTGAATTGCATTTTGAGTGTGATATATATACAAATATACTAATTCACCCCACCCCCCTTCCTGCAACCTTCCTGAGGCCATTTAACTCCTTTCCTGAAAAGCCTGCCAATTGAAACTTCACTCACGCCGGACAGTGACGTCAGAGCCGGCGGAATCGAAGCCGTGGTCAGTGGTGGCGACGCAGACCCAGTGTCCGGAGTGCTGCTCGACGCTCGCTGCCTTGACGACCATGCCGCAGTTGAAGCCCGGAAGGGGGACGATGTCGCCCTCGGGGTCCAGCTCAGACGGGTAGTAAATATTGTCCTGGTTTGAGGAAGGAGAGGGAGATGTAGACTTAATATGCATATACACAAAGACATATATAGATAGATAGATAGATAGATAGATAGATATAGATACATACATATATATATATATATATATATATATATGTGTGTGTGTGTGTGTGTGTGTGTGTGTATGTGTGTGTGTGTGTGTATATATATATATGTATGTGTGTGTGTGTGTGTGTATATAATATATATATATATATATATATATATATATATATATATATATATATATATATATATATGCATATAAATGTGTGTGTGAATGTCTCCATGTGTGTGTGTGTGTGTGCGCGTACAGCAGAGGCGGTTATATTAAACCTCCTGAAGACAAAAACTCACATGAGGGTCGTTCCAGCCGCAGGAGGTGTACTCCCCCACGGCGATGCAAGGGAGGTAGAGCTTCTCGCCCTCAAGGAGAACCCTGGGGCCGGAGAGGACGCTACCCACGCCTATCTCCCTCGGGGGCACGACGGAGAGTCTAGCATCCCTAGGGGCACGGGGGGGGAGGTTGGCTGCCCTGCAAACTGGTTGACAACGAGGTTTAATAATCATGATGAATTATAATGGATGTAGTAATTTTTTTATTGGTTTCTTGTTTTACGTTCAACGACTGTTATGATTGAAATTGCATCCTTTTATTCTATATTTTATACTCCATTACGGTTTTGTGCAGCTCGTTCCCGACGCTACCTGAATGAATATTTAACAGACCTACTAGCGCCCCTTAATAATGAGGAAAGAATTAAAGATTAATCCAAGAGCTTTTCCTTGCAGACATAGACATACATACATACAACACGCCAATTGTAATTATACAGAGAAACTCGGTTACTCAAAAACGGTTCAGAATTTGATCCAAGCACCACGGTTCTTCTTTATATTTCTCTCTCTCTCTCTCTCTCTCTCTCTCTCTCTCTCTCTCTCTCTCTCTCTCTCTCTCTCTCTCTCTCTCTCTCTCTCTCTCTCTGTCTCTCTCTCTGTATATATGTATATATATATATATATATATATATATATATATATATATATATATATATATATATATATATATATATATATATGTGTGTGTGTGTGTGTGTGTGTGTGTGTGTGTGTGTGTGTGTGTGTGTGTGTGCACGTGCTTACGTAGGCAGACAGACAAATACTCATGAAATAGTAGCATAAAAAATAAACCACCATACACATTCTCAGGTCACGAGGAAAATATACTTCTATATCAATTATCACAAACTGAATTAAACCAATAAAGGGCACTTACAGGCAACGGTTATGAGAAGAAATGAAACAAGACGGGGCCCGAGAACTACCATAATGTAAGTGTGGGAACCTTCGCTCGCTTCCCCTTTTTATGTGTCTCTTCCCAGCCACGCCCCCCCCCCCTCCACACACACACACACACCTCCCCTTCGTGTCTCTTATCAGCGGACATTGCAACATTACCCCAGGCAGCGGTTCACAGAGCCCTTGAACCGGTTCTGGTAAAATTCATGAAAGGTCTACCGCGTTATCACTTTTCTCATCATTTTTTTTTTTCTTTTTTTTTGCGTTTCCGGATGGACTTTCCGAATGCAAATGGTCGGACGTAAACAAACATGGCGCCTTCCGAGTAAGGTCCCCGGAATCAAACGAGCATTCTCATACATGTCACGTTATTTTGCATTATGAATCTTTACGGAATGGATGCACTAAGGTAAGACAAACTGTAGATAATATTCTTAAAGAGATAGAAAAGGTAGTCGTTGATACAAGAAATAATCCCTAGACACGAACCGTAACTCTACAGATAAAGAAAAAAAGATCGAGGAAAGCGCCGTTCAGCATCATGCAATGAATAGAACAATTTCTAAGAAAAAAAAAATACACAACACTACTTCAACCCTTGACAAGCGAATGTCTTAAATTGCTATCATGGAGATACAAATTCATTTTAGGGATTACAGAACATCCCGCAGCCAGTACAAGGAACTACAGGAGGACATAGTATTCAGAATAGTGTTATTTTTCTTGTTCGTGCAATATTCTGCACCCATATGCTCAGTCGTGTCGCGCCGAGGCAGAGCTCGCTGACCGTTCTAGAGGCAGAGGGTCGCTGGCTGGCGAAAGAAGTGGACGTGTAGGTGGTAACTCTATCTCGGTGGGCATTTGTGGTTTTGTTGCGAACAAGGAATCATTTTCAATAAAGACAACGGGAGGCAAACATATTTTTTCCTACGCCTTAGAACCACAGAAATAAAGGAAGAAAGTAAAAACATGTCCACTAACATTGGAACAAACTTGAACAGGACTTTGATATCTCCTCTTCACTGGTCTTCTCGTACCTCTTGGCCTCCATTCTGACGTCGTTTTGTCCCATCCGGTGCCTCCTGTTCCGGCGAGGCGTCCTGCCCTCTTGTATAATCCTTTATGATATCCTTCGCTCTTGTTCTTTTCTTCAATTCTTCGTTTCTTGTTCAGCCTTTCATTGTAAAATTTGATATCGATCTTTCCATACTTCTTTGCGCAGCTGATAGTGTCTGTTCTTGGCGTTTTATTGGGGCCGATGTTTCTGCGTATGCCATTGATGGTAATATGACATTCTTAATCTTTCTTTTCGGGCATGCTGGTTTGTTCCTGTATTTAAGGAATTTGCTCAAGTGACCGACTCTGCCATCCCAAAGTTATTCTCCTCAGCCTCTTTGTTTATTTTCTGGTGTTATCAGTCTTCCTAGGTACGTACAATGATGTACTCATCGACTTTTTGAACTTGACCATCTGTGAGTGCCGATTTTTCCTTTCATCTTTCTTGTATCATTACGTATCTTAACATTCTTCCCAATTTTCATTTAGTTTTTTCCCTTCTTAATTTGATTTATGTAGGCCTTCGTCTTGTTTCTCGCTTTCTGCAAATATTGTGATATCATCCGCAAACCCAAGTTAAGTTTATGAGATGACAGAATAGCCATGATAGACTATCAGTATTATTGCTACTGTTGTTGTTGTATCAATACCAATATTTATAGTACCGCCATTATTACTATTATCAGCAGTAGTAATTTTGTTAGCTTTTATGATTGATCAGAATGAAATTAATGAATATAAACGATAGCGTGACAAGGCAATGAAAATGAGATTAATTATAACAACACTACTAACATTGATTGATAATAGTAAATTTGAATACGAAACACTTTAATGTTTCAATACTATATAATTTCAAAATATTCTCGCAATGTTTAAGTGTACGCTTACATTTCTTTTTTAGACTTGTGCATAACAGAAAACGTAGACATAACTCCTTTTTAATAGTTACTTAATCATTTTGTTCGACCAGGTTTTATAGATTTTTTTCCTAACCCGTGGTATATCATGAATATACTTTGACAAAATAATAACTGTGAAATGTGTACAAGATCAAAACATTATTGTATGTTTTATTCTTATGCTTAGCTTCATATTTTTTCTATTCACAGATATTCACGGTATTGTTATCTGCAGATTACAATATGTTCGTATGTTTGACTTTCCCATTTTATGCTATACCTCCATAAGAATTTCTTATATATTCACAAATACAAAATTCCTCTTGTATGCAATAATCACATGAAGAGCGAAATACAGAGAGAAGCAAACCGATTTATGTGTGCATGTGCGTGAACGTGAGCAAGGGCGTGTAAGCCTATTATGTATGTGTGTTTGTGTGCACTCGTATGTCTGTAATTCTGTCCTCCCTATGTAGTAGACGGCGTTATCCACCTCGTTTACATTTCCATGACCTTGCTATAAACAGTAGCATTTTATCAATCAAGAGTGTTTTTGTCCTTATTTGAGCTCCATCTTA
>NC_091550.1:13375530-13385530 GCF_042767895.1 Penaeus vannamei | reverse complement strand
ATGAAGATAATAAAGTACATGTCAGGATAAATAATTACAGGAGGGGTCTTTAAGGATACACTTTGGACGCTACGACCCGTGAAACAGCGTGGACGAAGTGATCATGAGTTATTTACTTGATTCTGATTGATTATTTGATTGAACTTATTTGTAAAACATAAGCACAAACACAGTAACGCTTATTTTCAATTCTCATCGTGGCTAGTTTCATTTTCTTATTTGTTAAAGGTCAGGTGAGGAGTCGGGAGCCACAGTCTCTCCTGGCCTTTTGATACAGCGAGAGAAAGTGTTGGCGAGTGTTATTACTGATAGTGTCACACCAAGAATAACCATTTTAGCAATTGGAATTAAACAAATTGCCATGATCTTATTACTTCCTTGACTCATCCATTCCTCCATTTCCACCTTTCGCAGAATCGGTACGAGCAGCCTCGTGTGTTCTGGCTTAGCGGGGTTTTCTTCACCCAGTCCTTCCTATCAGCTGTTTTGCAGAACCACGCTCGCTATAGATCAGCTGTAGTTCCATTTCAAGGGATGGGAATGTGTGGAAGTGGTTGTAAGGGTTATGGTGATGTATGGTATGTGATGGGTATGGTGGCTTGTAAATCCTGGAGTGAGTATGGGAATTTATGGTTTGTGATAAGAAATAGTAATTTGTAATGAGTATGGGAATTTATGGTTTGCGATGAGAAATGGTGGTTTCTAAGTCATGAAATAAGTATGGAAATCCATGGTTTGTAATGAGAAATGGTGGTTTGTAATTTCTGAAATGAGTATGGGAATTTATGGTTTGTGTTGAGAAATAGTGGTTTGTAATGAGTATGGGAATTTATGGTTTGTGATGAGAAATGGTGGATTGTAATGAGTATGGGAATTTATGGTTTGTGATGAGAAATGGTGGATTGTAATGAGTATGGGAATTTATGGTTTGTGATGAGAAATGGTGGATTGTAATGAGTATGGGAATTTATGGTTTGTGATGAGAAATGGTGGATTGTAATGAGTATGGGAATATATGGTTTGTGATGAGAAATGGTGGATTGTAATGAGTATGGGAATATATGGTTTGTGATGAGAAATGGTGGATTGTAATGAGTATGGGAATTTATGGTTTGTGATGAGAAATGGTGGATTGTAATGAGTATGGGAATATATGGTTTGTGATGAGAAATGGTGGATTGTAATGAGTATGGGAATTTATGGTTTGTGATGAGAAATGGTGGTTTGTAAATCCTGCAGTATGGGAATTTATGGTTTGTGATGAGAAATGGTGGATTGTAATGAGTATGGGAATATATGGTTTGTGATGAGAAATGGTGGATTGTAATGAGTATGGGAATTTATGGTTTGTGATGAGAAATGGTGGTTTGTAAATCCTGCAGTATGGGAATATATGGTTTGTGATGAGAAATGGTGGATTGTAATGAGTATGGGAATTTATGGTTTGTGATGAGAAATGGCGGTTTGTAAATCCTGCAGTATGGGAATTTATGGTTTGTGATGAGAAATAGTGGATTGTAATGAGTATGGGAATTTATGGTTTGTGATGAGAAATGGTGGATTGTAATGAGTATGGGAATTTATGGTTTGTGATGAGAAATGGTGGATTGTAATGAGTATGGGAATTTATGGTTTGTGATGAGAAATGGTGGATTGTAATGAGTATGGGAATATAAGGTTTGTGATGAGAAATGGTGGATTGTAATGAGTATGGGAATTTATGGTTTGTGATGAGAAATGGTGGTTTGTAATGAGTATGGGAATTTATGGTTTGTGATGAGAAATGGTGGATTGTAATGAGTATGGGAATTTATGGTTTGTGATGAGAAATGGTGGATTGCAATGAGTATGGGAATATATGGCTTGTGATGAGAAATGGTGGTTTGTAAATCCTGAAATAAGTATGGGAATTTATGGTTTGTGTTGAGAAATAGTGGATTGTAATGAGTATGGGAATTTATGGTTTGTGATGAGAAATGGTGGATTGTAATGAGTATGGGAATTTATGGTTTGTGATGAGAAATGGTGGATTGTAATGAGTATGGGAATTTATGGTTTGTGATGAGAAATGGTGGATTGTAATGAGTATGGGGATTTATGGTTTGTGATGAGAAATGGCGGTTTGTAAATCCTGCAGTATGGGAATTTATGGTTTGTGATGAGAAATGGTGGATTGTAATGAGTATGGGAATTTATGGTTTGTGATGAGAAATGGTGGATTGTAATGAGTATGGGAATTTATGGTTTGTGATGAGAAATAGTGGATTGTAATGAGTATGGGAATTTATGGTTTGTGATGAGAAATGGTGGATTGTAATGAGTATGGGAATTTATGGTTTGTGATGAGAAATGGCGGTTTGTAAATCCTGCAGTATGGGAATTTATGGTTTGTGATGAGAAATGGTGGATTGTAATGAGTATGGGAATTTATGGTTTGTGATGAGAAATGGTGGATTGTAATGAGTATGGGAATTTATGGTTTGTGATGAGAAATGGTGGATTGTAATGAGTATGGGGATTTATGGTTTGTGATGAGAAATGGCGGTTTGTAAATCCTGCAGTATGGGAATTTATGGTTTGTGATGAGAAATGGTGGATTGTAATGAGTATGGGGATTTATGGTTTGTGATGAGAAATGGTGGATTGTAATGAGTATGGGAATTTATGGTTTGTGATGAGAAATGGTGGATTGTAATGAGTATGGGGATTTATGGTTTGTGATGAGAAATGGTGGATTGTAATGAGTATGGGAATTTATGGTTTGTGATGGGAAATGGTGGATTGTAATGAGTATGGGAATTTATGGTTTGTGATGAGAAATGGTGGATTGTAATGAGTATGGGAATTTATGGTTTGTGATGGGAAATGGTGGATTGTAATGAGTATGGGAATTCATGGTTTGTGATGAGAAATGGTGGATTGTAATGAGTATGGGGATTTATGGTTTGTGATGAGAAATGGTGGATTGTAATGAGTATGGGAATTTATGGTTTGTGATGAGAAATGGTGGATTGTAATGAGTATGGGAATTTATGGTTTGTGATGAGAAATGGTGGATTGTAATGAGTATGGGAATTTATGGTTTGTGATGAGAAAGGGTGGATTGTAATGAGTATGGGGATTTATGGTTTGTGATGAGAAATGGTGGATTGTAATGAGTATGGGAATTTATGGTTTGTGATGAGAAATGGTGGTTTGTAATGAGTATGGGAATTTATGGTTTATGATGAGAAATGGTGGATTGTAATGAGTATGGGAATTTATGGTTTGTGATGAGAAAGGGTGGATTGTAATGAGTATGGGGATTTATGGTTTGTGATGAGAAATGGTGGATTGTAATGAGTATGGGAATTTATGGTTTATGATGAGAAATGGTGGATTGTAATGAGTATGGGAATTTATGGTTTGTGATGAGAAATGGTGGGTTGTAATGAGTATGGGAATTTATGGTTAATGATGAGAAATGGTGGATTGTAATGAGTATGGGAATTTATGGTTTGTGATGAGAAATGGTGGATTGTAATGAGTATGGGAATTTATGGTTTGTGATGAGAAATGGTGGATTGTAATGAGTATGGGAATTTATGGTTTGTGATGAGAAATGGTGGATTGTAATGAGTATGGGAATTTATGGTTTGTGATGAGAAATGGTGGATTGTAATGAGTATGGGGATTTATGGTTTGTGATGAGAAATGGTGGATTGTAATGAGTATGGGAATTTATGGTTTGTGATGAGAAATGGTGGATTGTAATGAGTATGGGAATTTATGGTTTGTGATGAGAAATGGTGGATTGTAATGAGTATGGGAATATATGGTTTGTGATGAGAAATGGTGGATTGTAATGAGTATGGGAATTTATTGTTTGTGATGAGAAATGGTGGATTGTAATGAGTATGGGAATTTATTGTTTGTGATGAGGAATGGTGGTTAGTAATGAGTATGGGAATTTATGGTTTGTGATGAGAAATGGTGGATTGTAATGAGTATGGGAATTTATTGTTTGTGATGAGAAATGGTGGATTGTAATGAGTATGGGAATTTATTGTTTGTGATGAGGAATGGTGGTTTGTAATGAGTATGGGAATTTATGGTTTGTGATGAGAAATGGTGGATTGTAATGAGTATGGGAATTTATTGTTTGTGATGAGAAATGGTGGTTTGTAAATCCTGAAATAAGTATGGGAATTTATGGTTTGTGTTGAGAAATAGTGGTTTGTAATGAGTATGGGAATTTATGGTTTGTGATGAGAAATGGTGGATTGTAATGAGTATGGGAATTTATTGTTTGTGATGAGAAATGGTGGATTGTAATGAGTATGGGAATTTATGGTTTGTGATGAGAAATGGTGGATTGTAATGAGTATGGGAATTTATGGTTTGTGATGAGAAATGGTGGATTGTAATGAGTATGGGAATTTATGGTTTGTGATGAGAAATGGTGGATTGTAATGAGTATGGGAATTTATGGTTTGTGATGAGAAATGGTGGATTGTAATGAGTATGGGGATTTATGGTTTGTGATGAGAAATGGTGGATTGTAATGAGTATGGGAATTTATGGTTTGTGATGAGAAATGGTGGATTGTAATGAGTATGGGAATTTATGGTTTGTGATGAGAAATGGTGGATTGTAATGAGTATGGGAATTTATGGTTTGTGATGAGAAATGGTGGTTTGTAATGAGCATGGGAATTTATTGTTTGTGATGAGGAATGGTGGTTAGTAATGAGTATGGGAATTTATGGTTTGTGATGAGAAATGGTGGATTGTAATGAGTATGGGAATTTATTGTTTGTGATGAGAAATGGTGGATTGTAATGAGTATGGGAATTTATTGTTTGTGATGAGGAATGGTGGTTTGTAATGAGTATGGGAATTTATGGTTTGTGATGAGAAATAGTGGTTTGTAATGAGTATGGGAATTTATGGTTTGTGATGAGAAATGGTGGTTTGTAAGTCCTGGAATGAGTATGGTGATTTGTGACATGTTGATGAATATGAGGTTCTGTAAATACTGTGATGATTGTGGTAGATTTGCAGCACATGATAAGTAATAATGGTTTGTAAATGCTGGAATGAGTGTGGTAGTTTGTCTTATCTGATGAGTATCAGGTTTGTAAAGTCTGTCATTATGATGGGAATTTATGATATATGATAGTTATGAGATTCTGTGAATGCTGTGGTGATTATGGTAATCTGTGAGATATAACAATCATGTTTTAGAAGAATATGGTGTAGAGATAATCAGAATGATTTTGGAGCATATAAAAAAATCATTAGGACAGAGATATCTCTTAAAACCTAGAGAAATAATGGGAGAAAATGGTTAACATATGCTTAATGAAATAGGTTATCAAAGTATTTATAAAAGTTGAAGGTACGGCAATTCCCTCCCCATTCTCTCTCTCTCTCTCTCTCTCTCTCTCTCTCTCTCTCTCTCTCTCTCTCTCTCTCTCTCTCTCTCTCTCTCTCTCTCTCTCTCTCTCTCTCTCTGTGCGGAAATACCTTACTCGCATGTCTTTTGTCTATCATGAATATTTTTTACTTTGATTTCCAAAATAATAAATTCTAGTTGAAAGAATTCTTCGTCTGTTTTCATTCAACTCCTCGAAGACTTCTAGTAAGACAAAATTGCACTTCCTCCAGGTGGGGCTGGAACTGAGACATTCCTTTACTTCTTTGGAAGGTAGGAGGCACACTTGTCTTATTTTGGTGCTGGGGATTTTTTTTTTTTCTCTCTCTCTCCCACCGACATTTCATTTTCACCAGACTTGCACGCTATTCAAAAAATTGTTGTGGATTAAACACAATAAAATAAAATTCTCTCTGTCTATCTATTTCGATCTATCAACACCTCATCCTCCGCAGGTCTGGTTTCGACCTATGTAAATAAAGAATAAATATCAAAATACCTATTTAAATGCAACGAAACCTCTTTTCATCTATCTATTTCGTTCGATCAATACCTCGTCTTCTGCAGAGGGACAGAAGGATGATACTAAAAATGCAAGAAAAAACGAAAATTACAAAAAAAAAAAAAAAATCTTAATCTGAATGGAGAAAGGTAAAGACAGAAAATAGAATGAAAAAATCAGAATAATTATCATTAAAAGTCAATAGAAAGTTGCAGGCTCCTTCAGTTCGCTTTAACTGATTTGCATACCTTGGTGTGAATATACATACACACTCACAAACACTGACATGTACGTTGCGAGTGAAAGATGTCTCAAGATCTATGGTTACTAACCATATATTTCTTTTCTTTCTTTCTATTCGAAGAGAAGAAAAGATAAGACCAGAAGAACCCTTAATAAAAGATAGAAAAAAAAATCAACCAAGGAAATAAATGACTTTCATTTGCTCTCACTAAATTGCAAACACGTTGACGAATGACTAGAGAATTGTGTATTAATTTCTGAGGGACGATTGAGGGGGTCCAGCCGGCACAGGGACTTCTAGCCTGCCAGTTATAATTCCCTTTGACCTGTTCGTCCTGTCACTGTGGGCTGAATGATGTGGTATAATTAAAGGCAAAGCTTACCATACAGATACATGTACACAGATATATAAGTACATACACAGTTACGCATATATACATTTTGTATAAAATACGGAAAATTTAGTCGCTGTCAGATTTTACTTTTTTCATTAAAAAGGGAAAACGATTATTCGAAGACAACAACATCAAATACAAGTCAGTTAAAAAAAAGCAAAGTAGAGCGCCTTGGAAACTAAATTTTAACACAACGATTTCGCAAAGGACTTAATAGTGTTTGATCATGTATGCATGGAAAGATTCATTGCATGTTCGTACTGTGAGTAATGATGATTTATGATTACATTTGTCATTGTATTTCATAATGTATATTTCATAATGTATATAACGGTATTTTGTACGTTATTCAGAATCATTTCCCTTATACTTTGCTTGAGTGTAGAAAATTAGTTTTTTAAGTTATTGAATTTGCTTTAAGTAAATATTTTAGATATCGAAAAAAGTTATGTTAAATATCAAAGGTTGTAGACCGCTGTAGGGTAATATGTTAGTGGAAAGGGTAATGAAGAAATAGAAAACGGGGTGCGATTGCCGTTCAGGACCGACAGAGCCAATCTTTCATCCCTTCAGCACGGCTCTCACACTTTAGGATAGATGAAGGGGATGAAAAGAGAGAAGGAAAAGGGAAGGAGAAGAAAAGGCCGTGCAAAATTAAGGGAGCGAGGAACAGAGGTCCAACGCATGCAGATATCAAAAAATGTTGAAACGATGTATATATTCATACATGTATTTATCTATTAGTCTGCAAGGCTATCCGTCTCATTCTGTGTATATCCACTACATATATACAGATGTGTATGATAATGTTAATCTACCTTTATCAATCTATCTATCTATTTTTTCAGTTCCATGCATCAATCTGTTTAGTTTGAGTGTAGAAAAACATAGCGTTTTAAGTTACTGAATTTTATTATGGCAAATATTGTAGATTTCGATAAAAGTTATAGCGACTCCTGTAATGATAAATAGATATTTTTAGATAATATAGAAAAAAAATATTTCATTAGTCCTCATTTCACAACAAACTCAAGAGAGAATATTATAAGCAGCTGCATGTGTGTTTGATATTTGATATAGAATATGAGTGACAGAGAGATGTGGGTGTATGTTGTATATTTTGTGTGAATACGTGGGAGTACTTTTGCCATGTTGTATTTATCCGGTGTTCTGGTTACTTATTGATTGCAATTTTCTTTATTTTTTCTAGTAATTTTTTCTGCCTTTTTTTTATCTGTCTGGCTCTCTGAATATCAGTTGTTCACATGTCTTTTTCATTTCTCTCTCTCTCTCTCTCTCTCTCTCTCTCTCTCTCTCTCTCTCTCTCTCTCTCTCTCTCTCTCTCTCTCTCTCTCTCTCTCTCTCTCTCTCTCTCTCCATCTATCTGTATATCTATCTATCTCTTCTCTCATTAATGAAAAAACTAAATCAATATAGCCCTTAACTAACCTTGTGACCCTCACGCATGCGCACAAACCCCAATCCCCCCCTCACCCCTAACCCCCTCCCCAACCAACCCCACGCACATACCCATACGTACCTCTCTGCATCCTCATCGCAAAGTCACATTCGCTCCCGACACTCCACACAGGACACATACTCCGCAAACGCCCTTCTAGAACCATGGCTGATATGATGAACGTGCGGTGTATACTCAGGGCAGTCTCTCTTCGCGTGTGGGTTGTCCTTGTGTTGGGATGCTTGGCGACGTTCAGTGCGGTTAAGGTCGAAGCTGGCGAGGTTTCGTCCCGAGTGTACCGGCAGGTAAGGTGTGACGAAGTACGAGGAAAGAAGGGAGAGGTAAGAAATTCAGGAAGGTTATCCGAGAGCCACTTATTTTTTATTATTATTGTTGCTGTTATTATTACCAGCATTATCGTTTATCAGAACTGGTGGTAGTATTACTAGTGAGACCCGTGAAAATTCCTCGAAGAAAGAAGTATTTCTTCCCAACCTCTCTCCCTCTTTAACTCTCCGCTTTCTGCCTTTCGCTTCCTCTCTCCCTTTCTCTCTCGCTCTCCCTCTCACTTTCCCGCTCTGCCAGCCCCTCTCACTCCTAAATCCTCCTTGAATTCACTCCCCTCTCACTCCAGGCCGTACGTCTCCCCCTTCCTACTCCCTCTTCCTCCTTTCCCCTCCCCTTTCGTTTCCTCATCCTCTGTCCTTCCTCCTCCCCCCTTCCTCATTTCCCCTGCCTTTTCCCTTTCCCTCCCTCTCTTTCCTCTATCGATCTCCTCCTTTTCCCATCTCCCTTTCCGCTCCCCTCTCTTTCCCCCTCTCCTTTTTATTCCCTTCTCTCCTCTCTTTCTCCCTTTCTCCTCTTTGTTCTTTAAGTCCATTTTCGTCTCCCCTTTCCCCTTCCTTTTCCCTTCCTACCTTCTTTCTTTACTTCTCCCTCGGATGGTGCAAATTATAGGTATGCATAAACTATGGTAATAACAACAAAATAATAAATGATGTATGGTGATAACAACAAAATAATAAATGATGTATGGTGATAACAACAAAATAATAAATGATGTATGGTGATAACAAAATAATAAATGATGTATGGTGATAACAACAAAATAATAAATGATGTATGGTGATAACAAAATAATAAATGATGTATGGTGATAACAAAATAATAAATGATGTATAGTGATAACAACAAAATAATAAATGATGTATGGTGATAACAAAATAATAAATGATGTATGGTGATAACAACAAAATAATAAATGATGTATAGTGATAACAACAAAATAATAAATGATGTATGGTGATAACAAAATAATAAATGATGTATGGTGATAACAACAAAATAATGATGATAACGATGATGATATTCGAAGAGTTAGAATAAGGTTTCAATTGATTCGTAAGGCCACAATTATATTTATCAATGGTTTACGGATTCTATTTCTGAAAACCTCTGACAAGAATGAAAATGAAAATAAAAACAATTGGGTGTTCTGAGCTATTAAGAAAAAACAATCATTGTATTTATTGTATTAATAATACAGTGATTTTGAAGTGTGAAAGCGAAGGAAGATGAGGTTATCATGTTTTGTTTTGTTGCATTGTTTTATTTGCAAGAGGGTTGGCTATGTTGAACATCGCCGGTAAAAGAAAAGAAAATATATTTGATTTTACACATAAAAAAAAAAAAAAAAAAAAAAAAAAAAAAAAAAAAAAAAAAAAAATATATATATATATATATATATATATATATATATATATATATATATATATATATATATATATATATATATATAAGTTGATTTTACACATATCTTTTATTGCGTTCACATCGGAATCAAATATCAGATCGGATTAGGTAAGGCGGTGAAAAAATTAAGTCGATTTCTCGATTACATTTATTTTCGAAAATCTGGAAAAACAAGTGAGGCGGATTCATAAGCCAAGGAATAAAATAATTATCGCCTAATTTATGCGTGTGTGT
>NC_091550.1:13363030-13370530 GCF_042767895.1 Penaeus vannamei | reverse complement strand
ATGTAGATTTTGTATGCATACAGACAAACATATACATACATAGACACACATACATATTTGGATTTGTTATAAATCTATATAAATACGTATTATGCCATGTGTCTCATTCTTCCTATTTCCTTTTTTGACAAACCAGAAAGAAGGAAAGGAACATATAGCAATAAAGACAGAACCAAAAGAAAATGTAAGTGAGAAAGATCCTTTTGGATAAGGTTAGATATCAACAATTTTTATTTCGTCAATTTTTTATCACCATTATTAACAATTATCATCATCCTTATCATTATCATTACTGTTGTTCTCCTTGTTGTTGCTGCCATTCTTGTTATTTTTATTTCAAATAACTGCAATAATGACAGAGAGAGAATATATGAAGAAACAGAGGAAAGGAATATAGGAAGAAAAAATAAGGGATAAGAAATAAGAGAGAGGGAGAGATAAAGAGAGAATCCTATAAGATGAGGTTAGGTAAATATAAGAAGACAAAATAAGGGATAAGAAATAAAAGAGAGAAAGAGAGAGTCCTATAATATAAGGTTAGGTATCAGCGCCGTTGTTATCCTGTCTAATTTCTTTTTAGTTAACATTTCGAACAAGATCATTTATTACAAACAGAAAAAAACAATATATTACGATTGAATGCAAATGTCAGAGAGCGAATAAAAGAAAGGAAAATTAATTGAACGAAAGTGTTAGAAAGAAAAAGTGATAACTCACTTCTCCTTGTAAATATAATATAGATAATCAGATAACCCTATATTTAGTGTGAGAAACAAAATGCTGAATCAGTTATTTGCAAAAACTGAATCATCTTTTTACAAGGAACTCTAACGGTCAAATTACAGTTAAAATCAGATTTATCAAAAGGCATTAATAATATATAAATATGGAATTTTAGAAAGGAAGAACCATTTAAAACGAGTGATTGTTTGAAAAAAAAATCAGTTAAACTCTCGATCTAAAAAAATCAAACATGGAGGAAATGATAAACGTTCGCAATTAAACACATCACTCAAACTTCTAAAGCCTACCTCATGGCATTAATTCAAATAAAAACATTCATTTTGATTAACTACCAAAAAAATCCTTTCTTTCAAAAAGCTAGGATTTAAAAGCGAGAGAGAGAAAATACATTCTAAAAAACGAAACTCGAACACGAAAATTGCGCCATAATCGCCCCGAAAAAATTCAGTCGCACTTTGGACAGCAAGGAGGAAGGACGTCATCTCCTCTCACGTATTTCCTATAGCTTTTAACACGTAAGAAGTTTTATTCTTTATCATTTTTTATGAAGTCTAGATATCTCTATGTCTTTGAGGATAGGCATTAATAGTACAGAATGAAATTGATAACATTAACGAGATAAAGAATATACGTTGCCGACAATAGCTTCTAGAAAAATCACGCCTCATTCTTTCTGTTATCATTACTATCTTGCTATTTCCTGTTTTTCATTGTTATTTGCATTAGATGTTTATGTGATTTCCAAAAAACATAATCGAATAATCAAGTCATCTTGATACTATGACAGAAATTTAATGTTTTAACAGTCAAAGGAATCAATAAGTTATACAATAATCCTCTGTGATTATATAAATAATCCTCTGTGACTTTTTAATTGCAAAAACAGTAATAATAAATAAATAAATAAATAAGATAACTATAAACAATAACCTATGTGAAACCCGGTTAAAAATTCCGCCTAGTAGGAAAAAAGTAGAGAAAATAGATACAAATTGAACTCAAAAAGTCCGTTTGGAATTTTCGCGCCAAAATTCCAACGGAAAATGACGGCGATGTTTTTTTTTTATTATTATTATTTCTTGTGCTTTTGGATTGGCATATTTATTTTTGTCTTCATATATTAATTTCAAATTCTAATATTTATATTAATTTCAGTTTTCTTATATCAATATTTGTTTTCGGTAATTTTCTATATTACCTTCGCCTCTCCGATATCGACGATTTTGGTATCGTTGGATTCCTCACGCTGTCCACATTGCAAATATATAGTTTGTATTGCGCGGAAACACCCGTTAGTGACAAACTTGGCCCCGATATCAGGGGAGGGCATGAAAGGTCCCAGGTAAAATGCGGGGTTAAATAGCACTAATAATATAACCCACAGTGAAAATAACCATGATTATTCACATAACTTTCCATTGCAGGGGGCTGTGCCCCCTGCGACCCCCCCCCTGGGGGGGCTATCGCCCCCTAACCCCCGCCGAGGAAACAAAACCTCCACCACGTATTCCCGGCAGGCTAGAGCGTTACACAGTTATCGGCGATCTCGGAGCGGCGGACGTATTACATTTACCTCGTAACATTCCCACTGAATCAGCATACTAACCTTGACATAGTCAGCATTGTATACAGAGACGATTGTAATATAATCAGGATGAACAAGGTATACCATGAACAGAAGAGCGGCGGAGGCCCGCCATCGTCGGCTCGGCGGGTTTTGCGCCTTTCTCGATGCAACTAGTTTATGTGCCCTCTATCCTGCCGTGAATACGTGGGTGATATTTTGTTTCCTCGGCGGGGGTTGGGGGGCGGCCGCAAGGGGCAATGGAAAGTCATCTGAATAACCATGGTTATTTTCACTGTGGGTGATATTATTAGGGTAATTTTCTATATTACGTCCGCCGCTCCGACATCGTCGCCCCTGCTATCGGGCCAAGTTTGGATTGTACAGAGTGAGAGGAATCCAACGATACCAAAATCGTCGATATCGAAGAGGCGAAGGTAATATAGAAAATTACCACTTTTATCATCATAGAACATCGATTTGGAACAAAATAAGGAAAGCTGATTTGCAAAGCTTTTGGCTTTGTTGAGACGGCAAAGGCATGTGGAATCGGCGACCGGCTGTTGTACCCTGACAACGTTACTTTAATTTATTAGGTTTATTTCCGCTGCTATCGGTATCTTGTTGATGTTGATTCATTCATTTTATTTATTCGTTTTTGGTTGTTTTATCATTTTTTTCATTACTTTATTTATTTATTTACTTATTTATTTTCTTCGCAGGTACCGAAGAGAGGAAGCCAGAAATGTCCGCTGCGGGGAGCACTATCGACAGCGAGTCCTCGGGAGACCTGAGCTACACGGAGTGGGTGAAGGGCGTGCGGCAGCGCTCCCAATGGCAGTTCGCATTGGAGAGCGGCAGGAGGAGAAAGGCGATGGAGGTAGAAGTGAAGAGAGAGAAAGAGCAGGAGGAGGAAGACGAAGATAACCTGCCAGCCCTGGAGAAGCTAGTCCTCACGGAGGAGAGACCCTTGCGCGACGAGGGCGGCGAGGAGGCCACTCTCCTCGGCAGGAGCGAGATGCCGCCGCCGGAGGACCCGGTGGAGCTGCTCTGCGTCATCGAGCACAGGGAGCCCTCGGCGCTCGGTGAGACGGGGGGGGGGGGGGGGGGGTCCCACTGCGGAATTAGGATTTCAATTTTGGTTGTGGTCCTTAGGGCAGTGTGGTCGCTGATCCAGAAGCAGCAATGCTTTTTGTGGAAGGGTTTGTTAAGTAGTTATAGTAGTAGTTGCGGTGCTAGTTTTAGGTAGTTTTAGCTACAGGAGTGATGTTTTGGTGATAATGGGTGTATTGGTGGTAGTAGTAGCGATATTGATTTTTTTCCCTTTCTTGTTATAATGCGATAATAGAAAAAAAATCATTATTAGCCGTAGCACTAACGCTATTAGTCTCTGTGCCGTAATATTAGCGATATTGTTGCTGATATTATCATTAGTGAAATTATATCATTTTTACTGGTTAGGGACCATAATAGTAGTAACTGTTGTTAGTGATATTGCTATTGTTCTAATTAATAATTCTAATAGATTTAATGTAAACATCGTTACTAGTATTATCATTATAATTATCAGTTACAATATCGTTTTTGTTATTTTTTATTAACATCGTCAGTTTTCATTTTGTCCAAATGTGTAATTACCTTTATTATTTTTGTAATTAGCATTATCTTTATTATTATCCTTAATAGATTATTAAATATTTTCATCATAATCGGGTGATCTGATTCACTTTTTCTCTCAGATGACACGCCAGGCAAGGAAAAACTGCAAAATAATTGTGTGATTCACCTTCGCGCACACATGAAGAACTGTGAAGTGAGTTATTTCCTTTTTGGTTTTATGGTTGAGATGTTAAAAAAAAAGATTCTCATCTCTCTCTCTCTCTTGTTTTTCTTTCTTAAACTCATTTTTCTTGTCTTCTCCCCTCAGCCACTCCCTTCCCTATCTCTCTCTCTCTCTCTCTCTCTCTCTCTCTCTCTCTCTCTCTCTCTCTCTCTCTCTCTCTCTCTCTCTCTCTCTCTCTCTCTCTCTCTCTCTCTCTCTCTTCTCTCTCTCTTCTCTCTTCTCTCTCTCTCTCCTCTCTCTCTTCTCTCCCTCTCTCCCTCTTTATCAAAACCATTTCATCTCTTTTGACCCCTCCCCCCTCCCTCTTCCCCAATCAGCCTGTCGGTTACGGCTGCGTAAAGATCCGCGCACTCAAGACCATGCCGCCCATGCTCGCGCTCAGCTGGTCGGAGGCGGTCGAGGGTCAGATGGGCATCTGGGCCAAGGAGGACCTCGGCGCCAACAGCTTCTTCGGGCCGTACGAGGGCAAGAAGCCGCCCTACTCCACCAAGACTCACAAGTGCTCCTGTTGCATGAGGGTGAGCGGGTGTAGATTCTTTTTTTATTATTATTAATATTTTTTCTTCTTCTTCTGTGTGTGTGCTTGTGTTCATTCGCTTTTTTTGCCCTTCATTCTTTTGTACTCTTTGGCGTTGATTTGCGTGGGGTAATATGGGACTAAAATCCCTGTTTAAATTATTTAAGGAATAATTCATTTTGACTCGCCTCCTCTTACTCCACGATCGCTCTCTCTGTATCTCATACACAAACGCACAAAGACACACACATTCTCTCTCTCTCTCTCTCTCTCTCTCTCTCTCTCTCTCTCTCTCTCTCTCTCTCTCTCTCTCTCTCTCTCTCTCTCTCTCTCATACACATACATTCACTCTCCCTTCCCCCCTTTCACCCCTCCTTCACCCATCCCCCCACCAACCCATACAAACCCCCCCACCCTTCCTCACCAAAGCCAATCATCCCACGCTCAACCGACTCGACCTTTCTCCAGGTAGAGAAGACCCACCTCCAGTCCACCCTGCCCGTCGACCCTTCCTTGCCGAAATACAACTGGATGCGGTTCGTTCGCGGTGTCCAGGGCGGTTCCGAAGCCAACCTCAAGCCGCAGATTCACCAGGGACAGATTTTCTTCGCAGCCACGCGAACCATTAAGAAGTAGGTGGTTTGTCTCTTTCACACCTCTTTCGTTATCGATCGTATTGGCTCTTATTATCTCCGCCAAAAAGGGTTGATGTTTTTGGCAGCGTTGGTGGGTTAGTTTTTGTGTCTGTTCGTTCGTTTTAAGCAGGATAACTTAAAAACGTTTTGAACATATAAATATATTTTTTTAACCAGAGGTGTGTCTTGACTCAACTTAAATGCCATTAAATTTTGTTGGTGATCCGTTTCCGGGAATTCCATTATTATTTCGAGATAGGGAAAACATTTGACGACTGAATTATTATTAGTCGAGGTATGCGTTCTCTGAGTGCTTCATTGTACGAAATTAATTATATATATATATATATATATATATATATATATATATATATATATATATATATATATCATTAGGAGTATTGCTGACATGCCATTATCGTCCTCGCTATTATTAACAGGATTATTATAATTACTGTTATTGTCATCATCATTTTTGTCGTTATTATCATTACTAATATACCGATTACTACTAATATCATTAGTATTATTTTTTTATTAATTATATATTTTTTATTATTATCACTTACATTTAAATCTGTCGCATCAACAGCTTAAAGCTTAAGCGGTAGACCTCAAACAGTTATTGGTAAAGGATCTAAAATCGATTTGAAAATAGCATACACATAAAAGCTGATAGAATTTAACAACAGTAGCGGTAATTGGCACTTGTTTTCTTTCTCAAAAGATGTTTATCAGTATCTAAGGCGAAGGGTCGAAGGGACCTTTCGTTTGTATATTTTGTTTGTTAATTTATTCATCTATTGATGTACATGTTTATTTACACACACATACACACACACACACACACACCACACAATTGAATGTCCTCAACCCTAACCATGCCTCTGCTTTTTTATATTCCGTGTGCTGTTTTATTTACGGGCGTGTTTGCCAAACATAATGTCCAATAAATAGATAAATGGCCATTGGTGTTAAGTTTAAGGTATTTGCGTTATTTTTAAGTTTTCGTTTTATGATTAAGTTTTATCAATTATTTTCTCTTTCGTGACTGCCAGTTTTACTTGTTGTACATTAAAAAATCGAAATTTAGTTGAAATACAATTGTATTATTGCATTTTACATTATGAAATTTATCAACCACTGTTATCAACCGCAACTACCATGTTCTTATAATCTACAATTGTAATTTTCGTTAACAGGGGAACGGAACTGCTCGTTAATCTCAACCCAGGCAGAAAACAAGCCTATGAGGTGACTAGGAAGTGGTCATCGTATTAAGTAAGTACTCTATTTGTAATGTTTAGTTTGATACCTTTCGATGGTATGGGCAGAATATAGTGAATAATGCATATACTAAAAAGAAACAGGTATATAAACATACAAGAGCAGTTAATTGTTTGTAAGCATGCTTTTTAGATGTATTTGTGAACTGATGTAAGGAATATAAATCTAGACCGTTGTAATTTTGAAGGGAGATATCTTTTTTTCTAACCTGATGTGTTTTCAGCTTCGTAGGTGACCGTTGATGCTGGGATGACCCAAAGCCTCCCATTAGGCCTAAGTGACGTATTAGATCATAAGAATTGTTCATTTTTATCGCCATCTTCAGCTCAGAACGCAACAGCACGGAGTTTGTTTTTTTGCATGTAAAAGGCATCGATTTTATAAATATCATTTTCATTTATACTCAACAGCTTATGGATTTTTAAGTGTTATGTTTTTTTGTTGTGTTAATCCACATCAGTTTTGTCACCGTGTTTTGACAGCTTTGTTTCGTGAAAGCAGAAAAATTAATTAGCTTTGGTCCTCCGTATCTTATTTTTTCAGGAAGATCATTACTTTTATTTCATTATTTTTCATGTCAGACATCAAAACAATTTTGCACTGTGTAGGAAACACATTGACCTATTATATGTAAATTGTTTTCAAATGAAATAAAAAGCTGCAACATGTTTTATCCTTTTATCCTTACATAATCCCTGCGCGTACACTTGCTGAAGGTTTTTTTTTATGTTGTTTTAAGAGTAATTGATTTTGCATCAAAATATATTACTCAAGTGTCTATACATGCATGTACAAACACACACATATATATGTGTGTGTGTGGCCAGTGTATGTGCATATATATATTGTGTGTATGTATGTATATATATATTGTGTGTATGTATGTATATATATATATATAATATATATA
>NC_091550.1:13355530-13358030 GCF_042767895.1 Penaeus vannamei | reverse complement strand
AATGATGATGATGGTACCAGTAATAATGATATTAAAAGTGATAATAATAATAGCAATGATGACAATAATAAAGCAATGACATTCATAATAATAACAATCATGATAGGAGCATCAAGGCTAACAGAAACCGGAATAATAATTATGATTAAGTTTATTAACAGCAAAACCATTCCATCACAAGATTTCCGCGCACCATACTTAAACACGTTCTCATTTTAACACAGACTCCTTACAACATCACCGTAGGATACCCAGATGCATTTATCCAGGACCTTAAGTTAATACAACCCTTCGGTGGCGTGTTAACTGCTCTTCAAGGTTATATGAGGAGACTCGAAGGAAGTGAGGTAAGTTGGATGGCAGCTTGATGTTTGTTTCGTATCGTGGACATCAAAAGAAAGTTTCTCTGAAGTTTGTTTTAGTGAGTGGGGTGTACCGGGGAGGGGAACCATCCTCGTCAACAACACCTTCGGGTCTCGGCTCGTCCCGCTTGACGGCGGCGCTGAAGGGTATATGCTATTACTCTTTGTATGTAGCTCTGGTGTCTTATTCTCATAGGACATGGACACAAACGTGCACACACACACACACACACACACACACACACACACACACACACACACACACACACACACACACATACACACACACACACATACACACACACACACGAACACACACACACACGGACTCAAACACACTTAAATAAACAAACCAGCACTAACAAACAAACTCAAAGAATCAGATGGACTCACAAACAAACAAACCCGCAACCAACCAAAACACCAGAAAACTCAACAAAAAATCTAACCAAAGGAAAAAAACAACTCAACAACTTTTTCTTCAACCCAAAAGGTTTCTATGACTGGCCGGCGTGGACGAAGAAGACCTCTGCCTTCCCCGGACACAATACAAGTACCTTTTCATTACAAGGAGGAAAATGAACTACAATGAGACGCTGAGTTATTGCTCGGCCTATGGGGGGAGCCTGCCCGACGCCACGGACCAGGAGGACATGAGGCAGGTCATGAAGGTAGGTCAGGTCGGTTTTGCAGGTCGTGTAGATGAGAAAAGTCCTTTTTTTTTTTTTTTTTTTGGGGGGGTGGTATTATTGTTTGCAGGGGAGTATGATTGTGTTTGGGGATACTGATTTATTTAGTGCACGAGTGTATTTGTGTGTGTTATATAATATGCATAATGATAACACCGAGGAGAAAGTAGCTTGATAATACTCGAATACTTTATTAGCATTGCTAGATATAATAATAATAATAATAACAAACAATGTAAGACAGAAATAAAGACTGATAATTACCGTAATCATAGCATAATGTGAGTAACTGGAGGCATTCAGAGAGCGCATACCTCCGCCAAGGCAATAGGGTCACTGATGCAACAATAGTATTCACCTCCTTCTCAAGTACACTGCCGTCGCCCTTGTCACAACGCTAATGATTCTCAAACATCTGTTCATAACTTTTTGAGTTATCCTGTGCATCTATGTTGGACTAAGATACGTAAAAAAATCATACAATGTGTTCATATCGCTACCAAAAACAACCTTCTTGGCGGAGGTAATGATGATAGCAGTAATAATAGTAATAATAAAGAAAAAACACAATAATAACACTGATAATAATAATGATAATAACAATAATGATTATGATAAGTATAATAATAATAGCAATAATGATAATCATAGTAGTAACAATAATAATAGCAATAATAATAATGACGATAATGATGATAACAGAGTTAATAGAGATAATGATAATTATATATAACAACGATAATAATAATGATAATGATAATAATAGTGATAACAAAGGAAATCTTAATAATGATAGTGATAATAGTAAAGATACTAATACTACTGATACTACCAATAATAACGATGATAATGATAATATTCATAATGAATATAATTATAGTAATAGCTTTACTAGTAATAACAGTAATAACAATAATAATAACAACAGCAACAGTAATGAAAATAATAATGATATTAATAATAACGAGGATGATGGTAACAATAATAATAACAACAATAATAATAATAACAATGATAATAATAATAACAATGATAATAATAATAACAATGATAATAATGATAATATTAATGATGATAATAATTATAATAATAATAATAATAATAATAATGATGATAAATACTGTCTTAGACTCTGCATGCTCGCGAATTTGACTGTGTTTTATCTTCCCACTGCAGCATGCACATGTCTTTTTTAATGTTTTTAGTACATCTTTTATCTTAAGTTTTGACTGACCTCGTACACACTATTCCTCCTCTATCTTCTGCAATCTTGTCGTGGCAGTCCTCATCTGCAGTTTTCCATCAGTCGATAGGGACTCAAATATAGGCTCTGGCATAAAGCAGCTAATGAATTGCCAGTAAAGAACGGAGTATCGACGTAGAGTCTCTGGGTACTTAAAGACCATGTTATTGGACATCCACTCTATCCGTGAACTTACTTTTAGGCAC
>NC_091550.1:13348316-13353316 GCF_042767895.1 Penaeus vannamei | reverse complement strand
TTGCGCCGGCTCGCCCCCCTCGCCCCGGGACGCCCCTCGCCCCTCCTTCGGGCACTGCCAGGGATGTCGAGGCCCTTAAAAGTATTTCCAAGAGTATCCGGCTCGTCTTCCCGTCTCCAAATCTATATGCTTTCTTCATCTCTTAACTTTCCTTGCCAATCCATCCTTTTCGTCTCCCATTTCCATTTCCATTTCCAGTCCGAACTCGATCAGACTCGAACCTTGGCCTCCATCCCCATCTCAATCCCATTTCCATTTCCATCGCGTCCGTCTCAGGCGTATTCTTAGCTCGCCCTTCTTCCCATCACTCTCGGCGTGTCTCCCACCTTTTTTCCGAAGGGAAGAAATCGAGAGGACCTTCCTGCCCATTGGGAAGGAGAGAGAGAGAAAAAAGGGAACAACCCCCCAAAAAAAGGCTAAGATAGATAGAAAAAAACAGCTACCTTCTCCTCATTCCCTTATCGTCCTTTCGCTCTCTTCTCCTTTCCCCATTATCCTTTCATCCCTCACCCATTTCCCTACTCCCTATCCCCAATTCTTTATCACCCATATTTTTTTCCTTTTTTTTCAAACCTTCCCCCCATTCTCCTTCACGCCCTTATCCTTTGTCCCAAACCTTTCCCTACCCCCCTTTACCCATATCCTCTCCCCTAAACTTTTCCTATCACCTTTCACCCTTTTACCTCGACCCCTCGACCCCGCCCTCGTCTGCCCGCTACATTAGGGTGATGTCAACGGCGGCGGTCGCAGTAGAAAGGCTGGTTCGTTGGCTGCGTTTCCCCGACCAGGCCCGTTTCAGCGCTCCTCAAAACGTGTCTGCGACGTGTTCGAAAGAAGATCAACATCCCCTTATCACATGTGGGTTTTCGGACAGGGCTGGGGGGGGGGGGGGAAGCTGTCGGCTAGGGGGTGAAGGAGGAGGAAAATAAAAGGAGGGGGAGGAGAGGAGAGGAGGAGGAGGAGGAGGAGAATGAGAGGAGGAGGAAGCAAAGGGTGAGGAGAAAGAGATAGAGGAAGAGGAAGAGGAGAAGAAACTGAGCAAAACTGATAGGAGAAATAAGAAGACAAGTAAAACAAACCAAGAAAAAATGAGAAAAGGAATGTGGACTACGAACTAAATCAAGAAAAGAAGAAGAAAAAAACATGAGTGTCGGAGGCGTTCCGAGAAGAGTGACAGACGATCGAGTCCGAAGAGCGGGAACGAATTCCCGAAATGAGGCGAGAGCAAAATAAAAGGAAAGAGGGGGAGGAGGGGGGGGGTAGGGAGGCGAGGGAGGAGTGAGGAGGGAGAGAGGAAGAAGAAGGAGGAGAAAGGAGGGAGACGGAGGAGAAAGGAGGGAGAGGGAGAGGGAGGAGAGAGACGAGGGAGAGGGAGGAGGGAAGAAGGAATGGGAGGCGGGGTGGAGAGGAGGGGGAAGAGGAAGGGGTGAGTGGAGAGAGTGGATGGGGAATGAGGAAGTGGGAGGGAGAGAAAATACCTAAAAAGAGGGGGAGAAAAAGATATCAGTGGGGAGAGGAATAGGTGAAGGGAAAAAGGACAGGAAGAAATGGAAGAGGACAGGGAAAAGCAGGTGAAAAAAATGGAAGTGGGAAGACAGAATGAGGTACAGGAAAGGGAGGAAAAGGGAGGAGGGGGTGGGGGGGGAGAGGCGGCAGAGGCAGAAAAGGGAGAAAAGGAGAGGGGAAAGGCGATACAAAAAAAAAAGAAGGGAATGGCGTATGGAAAGAGGGGTGTGGAGAAGATAGAGGGTGAGGGAAAGGGCAAAGCAGGAAAAGGGTAGAAAAAAGGGGGGAAGGGAAGGGGTGAGGGCTGAGTCGATGGAGAGAGTGGCAAAAGGAGGAGTGGCAAAAGAGAGAGGAGAGAGAGAGAAAAGGAGGGATAAGGGGAAAGGCGATGAAAAGAAGGGGATAAGAGAAAGCAGGGGGTGAGGGGAATGCGGCGATGGAAAGTGGGGAGGGGGAGCAAGTAGGGTGAGGGGAAAGAAAATACAGATAGGGGTGGAGAGGGGAAAAGAGAGGGATGAGGGGTAAGAGACTGATATAGAGAGAGTGCAGAGAACTGAAAGGAAAGGCGAGGGGAACAAGCAAAAGAAAGAAAGGGAAAAAGGAGAAGCTAGAGGAAAGACGACGGAAAAAAAGGAGAGAGAAGAAAGGGGAGGGATGAGGGGAGAGGCGAAGGCGAGAGGGGAGAGGGGGAGAAGGGAGAGGGGAGAAGGGAGAGGGGAGCAGGGAGAGGGGAGAAGGGAGAAGGGAGAGGGGAGAAGGGAGAGGGGAGAAGGGAGAGGGGAGAAGGGAGAGGGGAGCAGGGAGAAAGGGAGAGGAAAGAGGGGAGAGAAGGGAGAGGGGAGAGGCGACGCGAGAGGGAAGAGGGGAGAAGGGAGAGGGGAGCAGGGAGAGGGGAGAAGGGAGAGGGGAGGGGGGAGCAGGGAGAGGGGAGCAGGGGCGGGGAAGGAACCTGACGACGAGTGCGGGAATGTCAAGGCCAGCCATTCCCATTCGGCGAAACGAGGTTAACACGTCGCTATCGTATTGCGTTCTCCTCTCCTTTTCCTCTATTTTCCTTCCTTCCTTTTACTTTTATCTTCCTCCTTCGCTCCTTCCCCACTTCCTCTTAAATCCTCTTATTTTCGCTTCCTCCTTATTACCCTCCTTTTATCATTCCTCTATACGTCCTCCAGTTATGCCTGTCTCTCGCTTTAACGGAGGGAGCTTCACCGGCGAAGTAAAGCAGCCCAAACATCTTCCCTCCCCTTCCTCTTCCTCTCCCCTCACTCTTCCCTTCCCTTCTTCTCCCTATCCTTCCCACCTTCTTCCTCCTCTCCTCTCCCTCCTCTCCTTCCGACTTTCTCCTCCTCCTTCTCCCTCCCCTCACTCCTCCCTTCCCTTCTCTCCCACTCCTTCCCACTTTTCTCCTCCTGTCCCCTTCCTCCTTCTCCCCACCCCTTCCCTTCCCTCCTTCCCCACAACTACCCTTCCCTCCCCCCTTCCCTTCCCTCCTCCTCCTCACCTACCCTTCTCTCCTTCACCCCACCCCTCCCCTCCCCCGCCCCCTCCCTCCTCATCCCTCCCATTATTGAGCCCGACCCCCCACCCCCACCCCCTTCTTGGACCCGCCCTGCGCTACCCCGCCTCCTCGTCTCTCGAGTGTTTCGCTGCTTCGCAATGTGTAATAATAACAGCAATAACAATACCATTCCTAATAATGATATAAATTCTGGTCATCATAACAATGCCAATAAAAACAACACTGTCCATGGTAATAATAGCAATAATAGCAATGCCAATAGTCATATTAGTTATAATAGCAAGGGCAATAGTAATAAAGCAACACAAGCCAATAGCACGAGCGAAGACAAAAAAACAATCATAACAATAAGTCAATTTTAAGTCAACAATCTTTGCCCCCCCCGCCCCCCCCGCCCGGACCGCTCCTCTAACCGCCACCCGCACTCACTCTAAAATCAAAATTTAAATTACTTGAAAGCCGGGTAAATTATTATTAAGATTTTTGTTTATGCATCACCACTAAAACCAACGCAACTTGAAATCCTCTCTTTCCGCAAGTGCACACGCTCTTGCCATGTCTGTCCGTCTGTCTGTTTCTTTCTGTCCGTCTGTCTGCCTGTGTTTTTTTTTTTTTTTTTTTTTTGTCTGTATGTTTGTATGTCTGCTTCTCCCTTTTTCTCTGTCTCTCTTTCTGTGTCTGTGACTGTCTGTGTCTGTCTCTCTGTCTGCATGTTTGCCCGCATATCTATCTTAGTTTATCTATCCATCCGTCAATAAGTTTGTCCGACTTCCTCTGTCTATCTGTCTTTCTTCAATGCCTTCCCCTCCCCTCTTCTCTGTGGCAACGCTTCGATCTCCAAACTTCCCCCCCGAGTTTTCTAAACATCTCCACCGGCGATAAAATATTCAACAACTAACGCCAACGGAAGCCCCAAATCTTCCCCGAAGGACGTGAGACAAGTGGCCAAGCGATACGCCGCCGGAGAAGCCTTCGACCAGCGCGGACGTCGCAAGAACAAGGATAAGGACATGGAAGTGAACATGGACAAGGACAAGGACAAGGACAAGGAAATGGACAAGGACAAGCACAAGGACAAGGAAATGGACAAGGACAAGGACAAGGACAAGGACAAGGACAAGGAAATGGACAAGGACAAGGAAATGGACAAGGACAAGGAAATGGACAAGGACAAGGACAAGGAAATGGACAAGAACAAGGACAAGGACACAGACAAGAACAAACACAAAAAAAACAGGACAGAAACATAAACAAACACCACAAATAGGAGCAACATACAAGGATATCACCACACACACGACACCTACCACCACCACCACAAACAAAGCCACCACCACAAACAAAAACAACAAAAACAGTTTTCTTTTCATATTCAAAACACGACACACAACAGGAAGACGTAAAAGAAAATTTACATATGCTGAGAACAGAAAGCAACAAAAAGAAATAAAGAAACGGCAAAAATATTCAACAAGGCCGAAACAAAGGTAAAAATGGAAATTGCGGAGATGAGAGCCAAGTGGAGTGAAGTGGAGAGAAAGTGTGGAGGAAGGTAGAGGAAGGGAGAGAGGGAGATAGGAGGAAAAGGGGGAGAGGGAAAGAGGAAGGAGGAGAAGGAGAAAGGAAAGGGGGAGAGGGAGAGAGGAAACGGGGAGAGGGAGATATGGAAAGAAGAAGAGAGGAAGGCAGGGAGAGAGGGAGGAAGGGGAGAAGAGGTCGAGAGGGAGGGAGAAAGAAAGAGAAAAAAAAGAAGTGAGAAATATACGACCGAAACGAGAACAAAATAACTAAACAAACAAAACCCAAATCTGAAAGGAAAGGGTAAAGCCAAAGAGGTTGGTAGATGGAGGAGAAGATACGAGGCTGAAGTGGGCGTGGGGGGCGGGGAAGGAGGGGAGGGAGTAGAGGGAGGGTAGACGGAGAGGAAGGGAAAGCGCGGCGAGGAGAAAAGATAGGAGGTAGAGCAGACGGAGAG
>NC_091550.1:13330816-13335816 GCF_042767895.1 Penaeus vannamei | reverse complement strand
CATACGTCGTTACGTCGCCCTCCCTCCTCCTCCTCCTCCCCCTTTCTGTCTCTTCATTTGTGTCTCATTTATCTCTCCGTCGGCCGATCTCTTGTCTTGTTTATCGGTGTGATTCTCCATTTTCTTTGGCGTTTTCCCAATCGCTGTTTCTGCATTTGATTTGTTTCTCTTGATCATTTTTAAAATGCTTTTCTTCATACGCGTATTCTTTCTAACTTTCTTGTGTCCGTTTCACTACGCACTTCATACTTTGTCTTTCTGTCTGTCTGTCTGTCTGTCTGTCTGTCTGTCTGTCTGTCTGTCTGTCTGTCTCTCTCTCTCTCTCTCTTTCCATATATATATATATATATATATATATATATATATATATATATATATATATATATATATGTGTGTGTGTGTGTGTGTGTGTGTGTGTGTGTGTGTGTGTGTGTGTGTGTGCGCGTGTGTGTATGTACATATATAGATAAATAAAGAGATAGAAAGATACATATGTGTGTCTACTCCTCTCCTGTCTACGTGTATGTCCTTTAGTCCGTGCATGTCCTCCTCTCCCCCTCCCTCCCTCTGCCCCCCCCCCCCCCCCGATTCTGCCTGCCTCCCATTGTGAATGCGTTTACCCGTACACGCGTCAAGAGGAGCTGACGAGATAATGAACGGCTCAGGCGGATGTCGGAGAGAGAGAGACACACACAAGCGATCAGGAAACCCGACCGTCACCGCACGCACACATAGAGATAGATAGGTGTGTGGGTGATTGTGTATGTGTGTGCGCGCATGTGTGTGTGCGTGTGAGGGTGGGTATGCGTGAGTGTACTTGCATCTCCAAATGGAAATAATAAACGGACTGAGTGAGATAAAGAGGTACGGAGGGAGACAGGGAGGTGGAGGTGGAGGTGGAGGTGGAGGGGGAGAGGGAGAGTAGGGACGGGAAAGGGAAAAGGGATAGAGATAAGGATAGTGAGAGGGAAGAACGAGAAAGAGAGAGACAGATAAATGTAAATAAACCGAAACGAAAGAAACTACCTTAAGAAATATAACACACCGAAGACCCGATACAAACAGATGACACCCATCATGGCAACATTCCCACCCCCATCCCCTAAAAAAAAAAAAAAAAAAACTTTACCTCCGTTATCCTATCTCCTCCTTCCCGAACCATTTCCTTCAAACACCAAGGCCACTTTCTTTATAATCCCTCCCCCCTCTCCCCCCAATAATCAAATAACGAAAACGAAAACCCCGTCCTACGAGACCAGACGTTCAAAGTTATTTTCACCGACATTTTAATTCTAACCCGGCGCGCGGTTGCCACACACTCCCAGACGCTCCAATTTCGGGCGGGTCGAGCTCGAGCCACATAAAATTCGTTCGCACTATTCCCATTTGCGTTATTTGGAGTGATAAAACCCGGCATATTGTACTAAATCACCGGGGCTAAAGGATGGGATGTGGAAGATTTACGTCGAAGTTGTGATTTTTTTTTAAGCAGAATGGAAAATAACCCGAATTATTCAAATGATACGATTGCGCATAAAATATACATTTTTATGCTGTGTGTATACTTGTACCGAAACAGGTAAATAAAGAATAAAGAAAAATATCCGTAATACTGAGAATAATTTGCCATGAAATTCAAACATACAAGAAGCTCCTCGCCTGTACATAAACACAGTAACAACAAAACACTAGGAATAATAATAATATCAATGACTCATATCAACAACGTATTTGATATGTTCTCGATATGAAGATTTGTCCACCTCTTTTTACTACTAAAACTAGACACTTTATACTTTTTATATTTCTTACTTTTTATTATTATTGTTTACTTTTTTTGGGAGGGGGAGGGGGCAGGGACAACACAGAGCGGTTGTGTTCAGCGAACCCTTCTGTTTCGGAGAATTTTTAAGAACTTACAGAGCCATGGCCGAGAAAAAAGAAATAAATAACCAGCACGAGACTTGTGCAAAGGAATAATAACCCACAACAGCCAAAATGCAAATTACAACAATCCAAAAATACCCACGACCCATAATCCATAATGAAGCACCAGCATCCACGAACAATTAGGGACATAATCTAAGGCAATCAGAATGCTATCATCCCCCCCCTTACCCCTCCCATCCCTCCCGCCTACCCCTCCTCCCCTCCTCCCCTCCTCCCCTCCCCCCTCCACAACCACCTGCCAGGAGGAACAGCCTATTTGGGTCGTCCTTTTTTCCTCCTCCTCCTCCTCCTCCTCCTCCTCCTTCTCCTCCCCTCCTCATCCTCCTCCTGCCCCTCCTCCTCCTCCTCCTCCTCCTCCTTCTCCTCCTCCTCCTCAAGGTGTTCCGGATATCTCCGCCTCGTCCTTCTTCTCTCCTCTTTCGTTTCTTTCTTTCTCCGCTTTTTTTCTCTTTCTACCGCTTTTCGCTTATGTCTCTCGCTTTCATCTTTTTTCCTCACACTCCTTTGCCATTTCCTTCTCGCCCCCTTTCGCCTGTGCTCTTATCTTCTTCTTTTCCTTATCTTCTTATCTCCTCCTCCATCCTCCCCTACCGTCTCCCCTCCCTTTCTGCCCCATTCCCCCTACTCTTTCCCTTTTCTACCCCTCTTCGCCATCCTCCCCTCCCTCCTTCTCTACCTTCACCCAAACCCTCTATTTCTTCCTTTCTCTCCCCTCCCCTCTCCTTTTTCCCTCTCACCCTCCTTCACCCCAACCTCCTCTCCTCCAACACGTACACCATCACGTACAACCACATACCTCTCACTCCTCGACACGTACTCAACAGGTGCACCCTAAGTACATGTGCACTTAATCCTTCCTCTACCTCTCCCCCTTTCCGCCCTTCCCTACCCCCCCCCCCCTCTCCTCCAAATACTTCTGTCAACAGCGCATTTCGGAGACGGACAAATGGCCTCTAAGCCCATACTCCTCCCCCCCTTTCCCCACAGGTTCTAAGGCCTATAGAACCCTCCCCCTTTCCCTAATGAGGAGTGTGTGTGTGTGTGTGTGTGTGTGTGTGTGTGTGTGTGTGTGTGTGTGTGTGTGTGTGTGTGTGTGTGTGTGTGTGTGTGTGTGTGTGTGTGTGTGTATGTGTTATGAGCGTGTGTGTGTAAATATGTATCTATATCTATATCTATCTATCTATATAAATTTATATACATATGCATATAGGTAACTTGGGTATATTCATAGGTACATGCAAGTTCACAACATATCAATATGTATAAAGACTTTTCCTTCCTTTTTTACCAAAATGGATATATATTCACGTCCTGCACGCGCTAGAAATTTTATTCCGTTTCCGCTTGGCTTTTACTTTTGTTTTCCTTTTCTTTTATTTTTTTTCCCTTACTGTTATTGTTAGCGTCGCATGCATGGGTGGCGATCTTTTCTTTATCTCTCCAAGGACAAAAACAAAGAAGACAATTTCTTTTTTTTTCTTTGCCGAGGGCACGCACGAAAAGGCGGGGGGAGGGGAGGGGGGTAGAGGGCTTTGGAGGGGTGAGGGGAAGGGGAGGGGAGGGGGGAGGGGAAGGGGAGGGGAGGGGAGGGAGGGGAGGGGAGGGGGGAGGGCGTTGGAGGGGAGGGGGAGGGCGTTGGAGGGGGAGGGGAGGGGTGTAGACGGAGTTGGGGTTGGGGATAGAGGTTGGGGAGGGCGGAGGGATAGGGGAGGTAGCCGAGATGTCCTTCCTCGGGCTTTTATTTGGCAAACTTTTTTCTCCTTAACCCGGTAAATCTTCTGGAAATCTTTTTTTCTCTCTCTCTCCCTCACGTGACATGGCTTCCGTTGCACATCTAATAACAGTTGTTGTTTTAGTTGTGGTAGTAATGGTCGTAATAAGGATAGTAACTAATAATAATAACTAATAGTAACACTAATATTAATAGTAATAATAATAACACTAATAATACCATCAACAATCACAATATTAATAATAATAATAATAATAATAATAATAATAATAATAATAATAATAATAATAATAATAATAATAATAATAATAATAATAATAATAGTAATAATAATGATAACAAGAGTTGTCCATCTATCCCTCCCTCACCCCCTCACCCACCCTCCCCCACCCCCTCCGTCGCTCCCTCCCGGACGTAAAGCACAAAGGCAAACACGCGTCGAAAACCCTCCAATGAGAAAATGGCTCATCCAACGACAAGACCCCTTCACCTAGAGCGGGATTGGGTTCGGTATCCTTTCCCCTTGGCCCTCCTCCCCCCTCCTCCCCTTATCCCTCTCATCCTTTCTCCCTATCCCTTGCCTTCTCTTCCAATCGCTGTCTTTAGTCTTCCCTCTTCCTCCCTCCCCCTTGGCGCCTTCTCCCTTCTCTCTTCTCCTTTCCCCTCATCTCGTTTCCCTTCTCCCTTCCCCTCATCTCGCTTCCCTTCTCCCTTCCCCTCTCCACTTTTCTCTTCTTCCTTATCCCTTCCTACATCCACCCCCCCCCCCCTAACAACGCCGACTTAGCTCTTGATACGAAAAAAATACGGTTTTTTATGACTTGTCCTGTTTTTCGTTTTCCCCTTCCGTTGGCCTTTCTCCTATTCCCCTTTTTCACACATTTGTGTCTGCCCTTCTCTTGTCCTACTTTTACGTCCGATTCCTTCGTTTTCGTGTTCTACTCTTTCTCCTTTCATTCTACTCTTTCTCCTTTCATCCGATCCTTCATTCTCTTCTCTTCTCTTCCTCTTCTCCTGAACCTGAATCCTCTTCCTCTCTCTCTCTCTCTCTCTCTCTCTCTCTCTCTCTCTCTCTCTCTCTCTCTCTCTCTCTCTCTCTCTCTCTCTCTCTCTCTCTCTCTCTCTCTCTCTCTCTCTTCCCAGTCTCCTTTTCCATTTCTCCCCTCTTCTCCCTCCTCCCTCACGCTCCTCCCCCTCTGTTTTAATCCTCACCTTCCCCTATTCTCCCATACCCGCTATACACTCGAATGCTTCCGGGTGTGTTTTCTTTTATCACACATTTCATCTATTCTCCTTTCTCTCTTTTTATCATCATCCC
>NC_091550.1:13320816-13323316 GCF_042767895.1 Penaeus vannamei | reverse complement strand
TCCCCTCCCCTTCCCCCTTTCTCAATACTACTCCTCTACTCTCCTTCCCCCTTCTCCATACCTTCCTTCTCCATCCCTGCCCTCTAACTCTTCCCCCATCCCCTTTACCCTTTCCTAATCCCCTCTTCCACTATTCGCCTCCTACCCTGCCCTTCCCCTCCCATCCCCATTACCCCCGCTTACCCCTTCCCCTTTCCCACCCAACGTGGCAATATAACTACCTTCTAACATAACGACAACAATTACGGCGAACTTCCCATCACAGAATCTCCCCTCCTCTCCCCTACCCTCCCTTCCTTGCCCTCAGCTTCCCCTCCCTCCCAACCTCTCCCTCCCTCTACCACTTCCATCCTCCCTCCACCACTCCCTCCCTCCCTCCACCATTCCTCCCTCCCTCCACCATTCCTCCCTCCCTCCACCATTCCCCTCCCCTCCCTCCCTCCCTCCCCTCCCCTCCCCTCCCTCCCCTCCCCTCCTCCTCCCCTCCCTCCCTCCCCCTCCCCAAGAACGGCCGAGCTGATTTTCGGAGATCGATGGAAGTTAATGGAGAAAATGTTCAGGTGAAATGAGGCGTCATAGGCCTAAGACTTTCGCTCTCGAAATTAGACCCCTCAAGAGCTCTATCCTCGGCGTCCAGGAAGGGAGAGAGGAAGAGAGGAGGGAGAGAAGGGAGGGAGGAGGAGGGAGAGACGGGAGGAGGGAGAGAAGGAAGGAAGGGAGGGAGGGAGGGAAGGAAGGAAGGGAGGGAGGGAGGGAGGGAGAGAGAGAACGAGAGAACGAGAGAACGAGAGAACGAGAGAACGAGAGAACGAGAAAATGAGAGAACGAGAGAACGAGAGAACGAGAGAACGAGAGAACGAGAGAACGAGAGAACGAGAGAGAGAGAGAGAGAGAGAGAGAGAGAGAGAGAGAGAGAGAGAGAGAGAGAGAGAGAGAGAGAGAGAGAGAGAGAGAGAGAGAGAGAGAGAAAGGTCTGGTCATGAAGGAGGGAAAAAATACATATGCTATCGCTCGAGGGGAGGAAGAGATGTTATGCAAAGTTAATCTTCTTTTATCTCTTGCCGTTCGTCTGTTTGTTTCTCTCTGTGAGTGGTTCTGCATTTCACTCTTGTCTTTCAATCTTTTCTACCGTGTGTGTGTATGTGCGATTATGTGTGTGTGACTGTGTATGTGTTACTGTGTATGTGTGACTATGTATGTATGACTGTGTATGTATGACTGTGTATGTGTGACTGTGTGTGTGTGACTGTGTGTGTGTGACTGTGTGTGTGTGTGTGACTGTGTGTGTGTGTCACTGTGTGTGTGTGTCACTGTGTGTGTGTGTCACTGTGTGTGTGTGTCACTGTGTGTGTGTGTCACTGTGTGTGTGTGTCACTGTGTGTGTGTGTCACTGTGTGTGTGTTTGCGTGTGTGTGTGTACCTGGGTGTGTATGTGTGTGCTTGTGTACGTGTGTGTGTGTTTGCGTGTGTGTGTGTTTGCGTGTGTGTGTGTTTGCGTGTGTGTGTGTTTGCGTGTGTGTGTGTTTGCGTGTGTGTGTTTGCGCGTGTGTGCGTTTGCGTGTGTGCGCGTTTGTGTGTGACTGTGTCTGGCTTACTGTCTTTGTCTGTTTGTGTATCTGTCTGTATGTCTTTATGCCTGTTGTCAGTCCGTCTGTCTCCTCTCTTTTTTTTTTACAAAGGCTTTCGTGATACAGTACGGTTACTGTCATCTCGCTTAGGCCTATTTGGCTGGCGGACTAATGTGTTCTATTCTTATCTCTCTGTTTATCTACTCATTTGCTCATTCGCGTATTAATATGGTTATTCATTTACTTATCCTTTCGTGTATCTCTCATTCTCTAGACTTACCGTTACCTGGAGATAGTCATTTCTCTTTCTCTTTCATCTACGCTTTTGCTTCGAAACACACATTTTATTAGCTTTCCCCCTTTTCTGCCTCTTCCTCGTGTTCCTTTTAATCGTCTGCACTCTTCTTGCCGCCTTCGTCCCCTCCCCTCCTTCCCTCACACGCTCCGCTCCTCTTCTCCCCTTTTCTTCCCACTCCCTCCCCTCCCACTCCACCGCATCCCCTCTTTTTCCTCCTTCCCCTCCACTTCCTTTACCACCTTCACTTCTACCACCTTTTTTACCTCCTTCCCCTCCATCCATCCCTTCCTCTTCCCTTCCCCCATCCCCTATTCCCCTCACCCCTTCGTCTTCCCCTTCCCTCTCCCCTTCCCAGGAGCGAGGAAGGGGGTGACTAAAAGGGAGGGGGAGTAACTAGAGGGTAGGAGAGGGGTGATTAGAGGGGGAGGAGGAGGGGTGATTAGGCGTCCCATGGCGGGTGAAAGGTCCTCCAGCCCGAGCAGCATCCAATATCTGCCGGCATCCTTCCCATCCTAGCGTGGCGCCGCCGTCTCCCTGGAGGACGACTGCTTTCGCGAAAAGAGAGGGAGAATTAATGAACTTCCCCCCCCCTCTCCCTCCCTCCCCCCTTTTTGGCACTTCTTTCTTTCCTCGT
>NC_091550.1:13308316-13310816 GCF_042767895.1 Penaeus vannamei | reverse complement strand
AAAAAGAGACGGACGAGATACTGGCGTAAGGAAAAAACTAGAAACAAGGGAGGGGAAAGGGGTCAGGAGAGGAGGTGGGAGAAGGTCGTGATATAGAAGGAGATAGGGGAGGGGGCGGCTGAGAAGTAAAAAGAAATGGAGGAGGAAAAGAAGAAGAGGAAGGAGGAGGAGAAAGAGAAGGAGGAGGAGGAAGAGAAGGAGGAGGAGAAAGAGGGGGGAGGAGGAGGAGGAGGAGGAGGAGGAGGAGGAGGAGGAGAAAAAGAAGGAGGAGAAGGAGAAAGAGAAGAGGAAGAGGAAGACGAAAGTGGAGGAGCAAGAGGGACGAAAAAGGAGGAGGCGCCCCTCCCGCCGCCGCCCAGCAGCAGGGCCCGCCAAGGCGAAGCGAGGGCTCCCGCGCGGCCACCATCTCTCCAGAAGCTGCCTGCCATAACTCACGAAGCTCCACTCCGCCGCACAACCCATTACTGTCTTTCATTGCAGGCCCGCACGCACGCACGCACGGACACACGCGACCCGACCTACAGACTCGCTGACAACCTGGCATCAGGACGCCACGGCCTGCCAAAACTGCCGGAATTACAGAGTTTCCCTTTCTTCCCCATGCGTGGCCTGTCCGTCCTCGCCTACCCTCCCTCCCTCCCTCCCTCCCTCCCTCCCTCCTCCCTCGCCTTTCCTCCCTCCTCCCTCCTCCTCGCTCCTCCCTCGTCCCTCCCTCTGCCGCGTGTACTGCTCCCTTCCCTCCTCAATCCCGTCCCTCACCTGTATGGGAGAGAGGGAGGGGGAGAGAGGAGAGGAGAGGAGAGGAGAAGAGAGGAGAAGAGAGGAGAAGAAAGGAGAAGAAAGGAGAGGAGAGGAGAGGAGAGGAGAGGAGAGGAGAGGAGAGATGGAGGAGAGGAGAGGAGAGAGAGAGGAGAGGATGAGAGAGAGAGAGGAGAGGGAGAGGAGAGTGGGGAGAGAGAGAGAGAGAGAGAGGAGAGGAGAGGAGAGGAGGGGAGAGGGAGAGGGAGAGGAGAGGATAGGGAGAGGAGAGGGAGATACTATATCCCAGCGCATAAATCACCCCCCCCCCCCCCACACGTGAAACCTCTTCCTTACCCTAACGGAACCAGACCGGAATAAATCACAAAATCACACACGCACAAGGACAAGAACAGACAGAAACCTTAACTAAAACCGCTACGAAAGCCAGCTTCATACTGCACGTCTCTCTCTCTACTCTCTCTCTCTCTCTCTCTCTCTCTCTTCTTCTTCTTCTTCTTCTTCTTCTTCTTTCTCTCTTCTCTCTCTCTCTCTATTCCTATATATTTATCTATGCATATATCTATATCTACACCTATCATAACCTCATATATTTGTATGTTTATTTGTTTTCTTTTATCCTCCCTTTATCCGTGTGTCTGTATGTGTGTGCCGTCCTCTCTCTTCCTCCCTCCCATCTCTCTTCTCTTACGCCCTATTCATATTCTCTCTCACCTATTCCAATTCCTCTCTTTCTTTGTTATACCGCCACTTTCTAGTTTCCTTCCCTCTTCCTTCTCCTCAACTTCCCCTCTTACCTATTCCTTTACTTCCCCCTTCCTTTCCTATATCCCCTCTTCCTCAATTCTTTCCCCCACCCTCCTGCTTACCTTTCCCCTTGACCTATTCCAGTTTTTCCCCTGTTTCTCTTTCCTTTTATCTCCTCCTTCCCTCCTACATCCCTCACCCCCATCACCTATTCCTTTTATTTTCCTCTTTCTCTCCTACCTCCCCTCTTCCTCAATAATTTCCCTCTCCCTCGTACCTCCCTCACACCCTCACCTATTCCCTTTCTCTCCTCTTTGTCTCCTATCTCCCCTCTTCCTCCTAGTTCCCTCACCCCCTCACCGATTCCCTTTCTCCCCTCTTTCTCCCATTACCTCCCCTTCCTCCTAGCTCCCTCACCCCCCTCACCTATTCCCTTTCTCTCCTCTTTCTCTCCTATCTCCCCTCTTCCTCCTAGCTCCCTCACCCCCTCACCGATTCCCTTTCTCCCCTCTTTCTCTCCTATCTCCTCTCTCCTTCGTTTGTTTCCCCTCTTCCACGCTTCTACCTTTCCCCTCCCGTCCTTCCCCTGCCACAAGAGACCTATGAATACGTAACGAGGGTTCCGTCCCTTCCCGTGCCGGCCGTCACAGAGCGCCTGCGAGCGTAGGTGTGGGTGAAGGGGGGGGGGGGGAGGGGGTGAAATAGAGAAAGAAAAAGAGGAAGTGAAAGAGAAAGAGAGGGAGGGGGAGAGAAAGAGAGAGATATACAGTGAGTGACTGAGGGGGGGGGGGACTGCTAAAACAAAAATGATACATATATACAGTCACCCACACCAACACCAACACCCACACCCACACCCACACCCACACCCACACACTATATATATATATATATATATATATATATATATATATATATATATATATATATATATATATATATATGCTAAAAACCTATATACATACATACATTCACGTCCATACGCAAAGAGAAA
>NC_091550.1:13300816-13303316 GCF_042767895.1 Penaeus vannamei | reverse complement strand
TGCAACTGCCGCCCGTGATCCCCCGCCCGTCACAGGACTGTCCGAAATTTGATGGCAGTCAGCAGCCCGCGGGAAAAGCCCTTGTCACTCACCTTCTGCGGGTACACGGAGCGGCACACCAAGCTTGTATTGGAAGCCGAGGGCGGGATTCCTGGGTAGGGGTGGGGAGGGGAGTGGATAAGGGAGGGGCATGTTTTTGGGTATTGTTGGAGGGGGTGCTCTTGGCATCTGAGGGGAAGGGAGGGTGTTCTTGGCATCTGAGGAGAAGGGGTAGGATGTCCTGCTTATCTCGAACACTCACCTGGAAAGAGAAAGAAATGCACATTAGTTCAGTGGATGGTATGCACTGTACATTCTTTTTATAGAAGCAAAGAAAAGGAAAAAGAAAAAAAAACAACCTAAGATTTTCCGGGCTGTTTACCTGTGCCTCCTTTCATTTTGTGCATGTCCTTAGTATGTCCCTTCCAGGCTTGCTGCCTTCTTTCTTTTTTTTCTTAACCCATTTCCTATTTCCTTCATTTCTTCCTTTCGTAGCCTGTCCCTCTCCCACCCTCCTTCCTGCGTTCCTCTCCCTCCCTCTTTTTTTTCTCTCTCTTTCCCTTCCTCCCTCCCGCACTCTCTTTCCTTGCCTCCTCTCCCTTTCCTTCCCTCTCCTTTCCTCTCACTCGCTCTCCTCTTCTCTCTCTCTCGCTTTTCTACTCCTCTCCCTCGCTCTCTTACTCTCTCACCCTCTTCCTCTCTCCCTTTCTTCCTTCCTCTTCCTCTACCCCCTCTTTCCTTCTCCTTCCCCCTCCCTTTCTCACCTTCCTTCCCCTACCGCCTTCCAATCCGCAGGCTTTACTCACACCTCCCATTTTTTTCTTTATGTTGTGGCTCTCTCGCTTCTCTCCAAACTTCCCAAAGAAAAAGGGAAAAAGGGAAAAAAAACTAAATAAAAAAAACAGCGGAAAACAAGAGAGAAAAAAATTGTCAGAGGAAAGGCAGAGCGTTGCGAGGTCCCGAGAGGGCGGTGGAGGAGGAAAGCAAACATACGTGGGGGGACTCCGTGAGGTCAGGACACACCCAGAGGGAGAGACGGGACAGGGAGAAAGGGAGTGGGAGAGGGAGAGAGGGGACAGGGAGAGGGAGAGACGGGACAGGGGGACAGGGAGTGGGAGAGGGAGAAAGGGAGTGGGAGAGGGAGAAGGGACAGGGACAGGGAGAAAGGGAGAGAGGGGACAGGGAGAAAGGGAGTGGGAGAGGGAGAGGGGACAGGAGAAAGGGTAGGGAAGGGGGAAAACAGAAGGAGAGAGGGGGATGAGGAGAAAGAGGGAAAACAGGAGAGAGGGAAAACTGAAGGGGATACGGAGAGGGAGGAGAAGGAGAGAGAGAGGAAAGGGAATGGGGAGAGAGGAGAGAATAAAGAAGGAAAATGAGAGTGAAAAGAAGAGAATGGGAATGGGAGAAGGCCATGGGAACGGTGAGAAGGAGAGGGCAGAGGGAAGGAAAGGGTATGGGTGAAGCAGGAGGAGAGGGGAGAGGAAAAAGACGAGAAAGGGATAGGTAGAAGGGAATGGGATAAGGGAAAGGCGGGGAAAGGGAGAAGGAGGAGAATGGAAGGGAAGAGGGCGAGAAAAGGAGAGGGGAAAGATGATAGAGGCGAAGGTTAAGAGGGGAAGGGGAGAGGGTGAAGAGGGGAAAGTCAGCTAGAGAAAAGAGGAAGGGGAAAGGAAGACGCGAAGAGGGGAAAGAGACTGGGAGAAAAAAATGTGAAGATGAGAATGAAAGAAGAGGAAAGACACAGAGAGAAGAGGGTGAAAAGGTGGAGATAGCAAAAGGCAAGGGGAGAACTGATGCAAAAAAAAAAATAAATAAATAAACAAATAAATAAAGACAAAAAAGACAAGAGAAAGCTATAATAATTTTTCACGGGGCGGAAATGTACTTCAAAGGTTCGTGATGGCTGATGACAGACTGACAGGCTTTTGATGATGAAATGATAATTGGCAGAATGACGATTATTTGGAATACAACGAAGTTATTCACGAATGTTGCATTTAGACAACCATCATACTCCCAAAGCGCATCTTCGTCTCGATAAAAAAAATAATAAAAAATGAAAGTAGAAAATAAATCAATAAATAAACACTCCAAACCATCATCATCAAAACGAAAACATCATATAACGCATTTTCATCTCGATAAAAAAATAAATTAATCAAAAATAGATAGAAAATAAATTAAATAATCAAACACTCGAAATCGCCATAAACATCAAAACAAAAACAGTACCGTTGCCATCAGGATCATTTCCCCAAACCCCGCCCATTTCTCGGACTACTTGAAATGATTAGAATCTTGGCGCGATCCCGCCCGCCTACGAGAGTGGTGCAAGACGAGAGCCGCCTCCCCCCCCCCCCTCTCCCCCTTTCCCCCCCACAAGTCATGTCAGGTCGCACCAATTACAGGTTAAATCAGGTCAGGTTCGCGGACTGGCGTTTGATCGCTCTATCGCTGAAGG
>NC_091550.1:13288316-13293316 GCF_042767895.1 Penaeus vannamei | reverse complement strand
TTTTGCTTTTTTTCATCTATGTCTAGTTTTCTGTCTAATCCCTTTCTTTTTCTCCATTTCTCCTTCCTTTGTTTTCTTTCTTTTTTCTCTCACCCCTTCCTTCCCTGCCTTCTCGCTTGTTTATCCTCGCTACAGTCACAAAAACACTTTCTCTTTCTCTTTCCTTTATCTTCTTTCTCTTTCTCTTTCTTTCTTTCCTTCTTCCTCTCTCTCCCTACCTGCCTTCTTGCCTTCCCTCCTCTCCTCTCCTCATCTCCTCCCTCTCCCAACTCCTCCCCTTCCTTCTCTTCTTTTCGCCCTTCCTTCCCACCTGGAATACCAGACGAAAGTGATCTCCATGTAAATTGGGAAACGAAGGAAGATACACATAATACCGAAAGTCGGACGCACAAAAGCACCAGCCGGGTGTCCGCCGAGAGGTGCAAAGACGGGATTATGATAATGAGTCGGGGGGCAAATAGCTGCAATGTGCATCACGCGGCGAGAGACTGATACGGGAGAAATGAACGACAAATCAGTGGAGAAAAATAACTAAAATGAAGCGAAACAATTATCTTGTTTTGTTTTGTTTTTCTTTTCTTGTAGAGGGTGTAAAGGGGAGGGACAAATCAGTGGAGAAAAATAACTAAAATGAAGCGAAACAATTATATGCTTGTTATTTATTTTCTCTCTCTCCTTGCAGAGGGTGTAAAGGGGAGGGTTAGGGGAGGGGGGGAAACGTAGAGGGATGAGTGGACGACGACGAAGGGAGCGTAAGGGAGGATGTAGGTCAGGGGGGCACGGATCGGAAGGCAGGGTTAGAGGGCGCCAGGGATTGCAGGGGAGGAGGGTGAGAGGGCGCAAGGAATGTTGGGGAAGGAGGCGAAGGGGGCCCCGTGGAGCGCAAATGGAGGAGGGGGTCCGGAACAGAAAGCATAAAGGAGAGGATTCGCGGCCCATGAATCGCAGGAGAAGGAGAGATGGAGGAGGAGGAGGGAAGGGACCAGGAAGCACAGGAGGAGTAGAAGTTACAAATCAAAGGGAGGTGGAGGAGAAGGGAAGAGGGGAGGGAGGGCAGGCGAGAGGTAGGGAAGGGAACAGGGAGGACGGGAAAGGGGAGAGGGGAGCAAGGAGCGTCAGACCCCAAGCCATTAACATGCTAATTGAGTCATGAGGCATAAAATCCGCCGAACCGCCCAATATTGTGCAAAATCAATTGGTTGTCCTCGCGGCTGCCCATCGAGCACCCCCACCACCCCCCTCTCCCTCCCTCCATCCCGACCCCCCTTGGCAATGCGATGTTATTTATTTCGTTTCACTTTTGCTCTATTTCATGGGGGCCCGGGAGGAAGAATAATATAACAGAACACGAGAATAAAAATAGGAGTAACCCTGATGATATAAAAGTATATTCAGCCTTTTCAGCTGTGAAGTGAAAAGGAGAGAAGAAAAGGGTATGGAGTGGAGATAAAGAGGATAATCCTTCAATAAACATACCTACAAATATAGATACGTACATGCATACTTATATACATATATTGATGTTGATATGATAAGGTGGAAGGAAAAAAAGAGGGATAATCAGAAAAATAATAATGGACGAAAGGGGATATAAGAGCAAAGCAGACGAAGAGAAGAGCGAGTGAGAGAGAGGAAGAGGCAAAGAGAAAAGTCCATAGTCTTGCTCTCTCTCGATCACTTAGCAAGATGGTCTGCAAGATTGGAGGAGGGGGAGGTGGTGGAGGAGGAGGAAAGGGAGCAAGAAAGCGAAGAAGAAAAAGAAGAGGAAAAAGAAGAAGAGGAGGAGGAGGCAGAAGAGAAAGAAGACAAGGGGGAAAAGATGAAAATGAAAGTGAAAATGAAGATGAAGGATGAAGAAGTATAAAAAAAATGAAGGATGAAGATGAAGTAGATAAAAGATGAAGATGAAAACGAAGAAGAAGAAGAAGAAGACGAGACGAAGGCGGAGGAAGACCCGCCCGCGTATGCGCGCCTCGCCGCCGCCTTCATCACGCCGCAGCCATCCACGACCCAACGACCTCACGACCCCACGACCTCGAGGACCACGCGGAGACGACGAGGACGACCTGTCCACGTCCGCTTAAGAAGGGAAAGGAAGAGTTCTCTTCTTACTATCCTCCTCTTTCCTATTCCCCCCTGACCTTCTCTCTCTCTCTCTCTTCTTCCCCTGTCTTTCAAATTAATCCCTCTCCTTCCTTCCCTCCTCCCCCCCCCCTGTTTCGTTCTTTCAGTCTCATCTTTTCACCCGTACATCAGCCGCCCCCTCCCCTCCCCTCCTCACCCCCTCTAGCGTGGTCACCCTCTCCCCTTCCTTCCCTTCCCTTTCCCTCCCTCTTCTCCCCTCTTCTCCCCTCTGGCGTGGCCTCCCCACTCCCCTCCCCCTCCCCGTGGCAGGACTTGAGCAGTTTATGGTATTATCTTTTAAGTTGCTGACGCCGGGGGTCTGAGACAGCAAGACATCCCCCTAAGGAGACCGTCTTACCCCCCCCCATGTCCCTTCAATGCCTCCTCTTTCCCCCTTTCCCCACACTTTCATTCCATCGGCGTCTTCCCCTGTCCACTTCTATCCTTCTCCCCCGTTTCTGTCCTTTCCTTCTTTCCATGTACGTGATCCACTGCTTTCTTCCATTCGCAATCTTCCCTCCCCCCACGTTCTTTCTTTCATCTTCTTTCCCAATGTTCCCCCTCTTCCATCCCGTCCTTCACTACAAACCACCATCCTCTGCCCTCCACCAACCCCCACCTACCCCTTTTACCATCTCTTCCACACCCTCCCCGTCCTTCCACCTGTTTCTTCCACTATTTATTTGCAAATCCTCTCCCCTTCTGCATTCAAACCCTTCTTCCACGGCTCTCCTCTCAACTACCGTCTTCAATACACACCCTCCATTTCACCATCCCCTTCTCCCTCTCTAATTCTCTCCCTCCTCCCTCCATTCCTTCCACCCTTCCCCTCCTCCTTCCTTCACCCTTCCCTCCTCCTTCCTTCCACCCTTCCCTCCCTCCTTCCTTCCACCCTTCCTCCTTCTTCCTTCCACCTCTTCCCCTCCTTCTTCCTTCCACCCTTCCCCTCCTTCTTCTTTCCACCCTTCCCCTCCTTCCTTCCGCCTTCCCTCCCTCCCTCCTTCCTTCCACCCTTTCCCCCCTCGCCCCTTTACTTCCTCCTTCCTTCCACCCTTCCCCCTTCGCCCCTTTTCCCCCTCTCCTTCCTTCCATCCAACCCCTACTCCCCACCGCATCTTCCACACTCTATCCCCTCCCCCCACCCCCTCCCCCAGACAAACACTCCACCCTCTTGTCGTCTCTCGCAAAGCTAATACAATCTCAGCGAGTGAATTTCGAGAGGTTTATTATCATCACAGAAGCAGCAGGTAACCCTCGTTCTTTTTCCTCTCGCTCTCTTTACGTTGTCGATTCGATGTCGCTGCCGTTCGAAAGGTTTTTTTCTTTCTTTCTCTTTTTTCTCATTTTTCTTTCTTTCTTTCTTCCTCATTTCCTTTCTCTCTTTCTTCCTCATTTCCTTTCTTTCTTTCTTCCTCATTTCCTTTCTTTCTTTCCTTGGTCTTCTTCAACTATGTCGATTATTTCTCGTGATCACCCTCCGGAAGGAGAGCAACACGAAAATGGCTGTCATTAATTTCTCTTCGCTTCTTTCCCTCAAAAAAGAAAAAACAACGTAAATTAAAGAAAAACAGACAATACCTTCCCTTACGTTCAATAGCTGATCACGCTCTCTTTCCCCGCGTTAGCTCTCCCCGGTCGCTCGCTATATAAAAGGACACCAGACGAATAGAAATGAAAAAAAAGCAAAACACCAAAGACGTATCTTAGGCTTCCCGTTCTCGAAGGAATCGGGCAGATGCTCCCCGATCTCGGAGCCAAAAGCAACAAAAACACAGATAACAACATCCTCCCTCGTTCACATACAGGCCTCAAGTCATCCATTTTTTCCTCTCTCTTCCGCTCTTCTTCATGCCGGCTGTGCAGAGACGGAAACATTGATAAATGAATTTCTCAAGAAACTTTGCAAAGAACATAAATTGCTTGAACCTTCGGCCCCGTGCAAGTGCGGCGCTGCAATGCAAGGGAATGTCGCGGATACATAAAAAAACAAACTCAGGAGGAGACAACTGGGTTTAGCTTGGTACCCCCCAAATTTTTTTTTTTTTTTTTACAATGATAATGTTAACGTCAATAAGGAAGGGAGCAAGGAAAAGAAGCAGCAAGGTTAGCTTAGGAAGAGAAAGAAAGGGAGAGAGGGAGAGAGCGAGAAATGGAGGGAGGAAGGGTGGGAAGGAGAGAGAGAGGAGAGAGAGAGAGAGAGGAGAGAGAGAGAGAGAGAGAGAGAGAGAGAGAGAGAGAGAGAGAGAGAGAGAGAGAGAGAGAGAGAGAGAGAGAGAGAGAGAGAGAGAGAGCGGAGAGAGAGAGAAAGAAAGAAAGAGAGACACAGATTGGAACGGAAAGGAAAATCCGTGACATACGTCCCGGTGATAAAATTATCCACTTTAGATCGCTTCCCTTTGTAGATCGCACAATCCAATATACATAGAGGCGCGCACACATTTTTACACACACATCCATACTTGATTCAAAGAGACCATATGAAACATTAGGAAATTTCCTTCTCTCGCCCCCCCGTCCCTCCATTCGCGGACGTGTGCGTGTGCGTGTGTGTGTTCGCGCGCATGCATTTACGTATGCGTGTGCGCGTACGTCATTTCGTGTTCGTGTACACCTCAACATGCAGTATTACCACACCAAATACATAGCCGCTTCACAGTGTCTTGTCGTCGTTGCAAAGCCTCTCAATCTGCAATGTGGCGAGCGGCGGAGCAAACAGGGATGAAGTACGGCGATCGTGACATACGTCATTGCTTGAGTGTGCTGTGTATTGTGAGTGAGGAAGGGAGACCAGGCGGATGAGAAGGGGAGAGGGAGAAGGAAAGGGAAAGACAGAGGAAGGGAAGCCGGAGCGGGGGGAAAGAAAGAGAAAGAAAAGA
>NC_091550.1:13280816-13283316 GCF_042767895.1 Penaeus vannamei | reverse complement strand
AAATACGTGGCTGTGAAGAAAATGCCTTTGATAAGCTAACGCCGGAGGGAGGAAGGCGGCGGAGGAGGATAAAGGAGGAGGACAAGGATGAAAAGGGGGGGGGGAGACGTAAGGACGAAAGGGGTGAAGAGGAGGAGGAGGAGGAGAAAGATGAACGGGAGAAAGGGGAGGAGGGAGGACGATGAAGGAAGAGGGATAGGTGAAGGGAGGAGACAGGACGGGGAAGAAAGAAGGAAGGTGATAAGAGGATGAGGAGGAATAGGGAGAGGAAGGAGGAAGAAGTACGACGAGGAGGAATAGGACCGAAAAGAGGAAAGAGGAAGAATAAAAGAGGACATAACAAGGGAGACAGAGGTGGCGGCAGAGAGGAAGTATAAGAACAGAATGGACACCGACACGAAAAAGTACAAGAACAGCAAAACAAGAAAGGGAAAAAAATATCGACGTGAGAGAAAAACGCTTAGATCTGGGAAAAGGGGAGAAGTGGAGATCAAAGGGGGGAAGGGGGAAGGGGACAGTGGAGAAGAGGAGGGGGGTCTTGCCAGCCTCTTAAGACAAGGCCATCATTAACCAGACGGTGAAATATCTTGTGAATGCCAAGTGGTCGAGAGGACAGGGGGGGGAAGAGTAAAAGGGGGGAGGGAGAGTAAGAGTGAAAATGATCGTGAACATGAGAAAAATGAGGGGAAGTTGGGAGTTTAGTGCAAAAAGAGAGAGCGAGAGAGCGAGAGAGAGCGAGAGAGAGAGAGAGAGAGAGAGAGAGAGAGAGAGAGAGAGAGAGAGAGAGAGAGAGAGAGAGAGAGAGAGAGAGAGAGAGAGAGAGAGAGAGAGTCAGACAGACAGACACATACAGACAATCTGTCAATCTGTCAAAATTAATTCCGGATCGGCACGGAGGCAAACAGACCAGAAAAGACAAAAGAGGAAATACGAAGAGATTCGAATTGAAAAAAGCGAGAAACTAAAATAGAATTGAAGAGAACTTTCAAAACAGGACAATGAAAATAAATCATGAAAACAGGTTGAGGACAGGGGGAGAGTGGGAGGGGGTAAATGAGGAGAGGGGAAAGGATACAAGAGAGGGATGTAAAAGAGAGAGGAAAAGAGAGGAAAAGAAAAGGATCGAGAGAGAGGGGGGGCGAGAGCGAGAGAGCGAGAGAGAGAGAGAGAGAGAGAGAGAGAGAGAGAGAGAGAGAGAGAGAGAGAGAGAGAGAGAGAGAGAGAGAGAGCGAGAGCGAGAGCGAGAGCGAGTTCCCGGCAGTTATTAATCCGGATGATATTATAACATTCCCGTTTTTCCCCCGCTTCGCTCTCCCGTAACCCGCGCCGCTTCGCTTCCCCGCCTCTCCTGCTTGCGACATTCCGCGTCCGTATCCACAAGCCTATCCACTTTTCCTCTAGTATCCACGCCTGCACTTACCACGCTTTCACATCCACTTGTATGTCCACATCTCGCGTCTGTATCCACATGCCTATCCACTTTTCCTCTAGCATCCACGCCTGCACTTACCACGCTTTCACATCCACATCTCGCGTCCGTATCCACATGCCTATCCACTTTTCCTCTAGCATCCACGCCTGCACTTACCACGCTTTCATATCCACATCTCGCGCCCGTATCCACAAGCCTATCCACGTTTTCCACTTTTCTAGCATCCACACCTGCACCTTTACCTGCACTTACCACGCTTTCACATCCACATCTCGCGTCCGTATCCACATGCCTATCCACTTTTCCTCTAGCATCCACGCCTGCACCTTTACCTACACTTACCACACTTTCACATCCCCATGTATATCCATATCTACGTCCTAATTTACATCAAGTTCCATCTACATACATGTTTTAACTTAAAAAAAGAAAGAAAATAAATTCATAATCATTCATCATAGTCCTAATAATAATGATGATATTACGATCATTGTCATTATCATGATCATTATCAACATATGACAAGAAAATAATAAAAAATAATAAAAAGACAATAATGACGTGATAAAAAAACACTACATACAAATTAGATCTATTGTATATATTTTTTTCAAACATAAGTATCAATCAACAATATTACCAACAACAAAAAAATACTCTCTGGCTTTCCTCTGCATTCATCGGAGGACAAAAAAGAAAAGAAAAATAAACAAACAAATAAAAACCAACAAGACCAACACGAGTACGCAAAACAAAGAAAACAACGACGCATGCCAATAAGACAAAGAAAAATATACAAAGAAAGGCATGTGACATTCACGTTCCTACGCCCGGATATCCGCATCCGCTCGACTGCGACTCAAATTTAGCTTCCAAGGAATAGATAACGACACAACCTTTCTCTATTTCTATCTGTCTATCTATGTACTGTTTTTTTCTGTCTATCTGTCTCTGTTTTTTACTTCCTTCCCTCTCTCTTTCTTTCTTTCTTTCTTTCTTTCTTTCTCTCCCCTACTCCCTCCTTTCCACATCCCTCTCTGCCTACTCCTTTCCTTCATTTTCTTTCTC
>NC_091550.1:13270816-13275816 GCF_042767895.1 Penaeus vannamei | reverse complement strand
AGGAGGAGGAGAAGGAGGAGGAGGAGGAGGAGGAGGAGGAGGAGGAGGAGGAGGAAGAAGGAAGAAGAGGAAGAGGAAAAGAAGAAGAAGGAGAGGGAGAAGGAGGGGAAGAGGAAATGGGAAAGGAGCAGGAGGAGGAGGAGGAGGAAGAGGAGAAGAAAGAAGACGAAAGAGGAGGAGATGGGAAAGTAGCAGAGGAGGAGAGAAACAATAACAACAACAACAAAGAAGTAGAAAAAAACAATATTAAAATGGAATAAAAGCCTGAAGGCGAAAGAAAGAAAAAACACTGCATCGAAGACTGCGATAGAAAAGTCAGAGAGAGAGAGAGAGAGAGAGAGAGAGAGAGTGAGAGAGAGAGAGAGAGAGAGAGAGAGAGAGAGAGAGAGAGAGAGAGAGAGGGAGAGAGAATGAGAGAGAGAAAGAGAGTGAGGGAAAGAGAGAAAGAGGGAAAGAGAGAGCGAAAGCGAGAAAGAGAAAGAGAATGAGGGACAGAGAGAAAGAGAGGAGAGAGAGAGAGAGAGAGAGAGAGAGAGAGAGAGAGAGAGAGAGAGAGAGAGAGAGAGAGAGAGAGAGAGAGAGAGAGAGAACGTAGACACTGTCGCTTCACACTTGATTCCCACTCCCTCTTTCATTTACTCGAATCAATCACACCTGAGCCCAGCTTTCCCCATCTTGACCATTCCCTCCACTTCCTCGAACTTATCCACCTTCCCCAACCCCTCCCTTTCTTCATCCCTTCTATCCTAAACCCTCCACCTTCTCCACTTTCTTCATCCTCTCCACCCCGCCACCTTCCCAACGTCTTCCACCGTTCCCATCCCCTCCACCTCTTCCACCCCCTCCACCTTTTTCAATCCCTCCACCTTTCCTATCCCCTCCATCTCCTCCACTTTCCCCACCTACGCCATCTTGCACCTTCCCCACCTCCTCTACCTTCCTCGTCCCCTCCACTCTCTTCCCTCCACCTTCCCAGCCACACCCTTCCGTCCATCCACCCCGGACCGCTCCCTCGTGGATTCGGTCGGTCAAGATCCGCAAAGAGCGTCCGGTCTCAACTTCTTACTCCGTCTTCTCGTCTTCTCGTCCTTTTCCCTTTGCCTACTCCCTACCCCCTCCTTCCTCCCCTCTACCTTTCTTACCCTGACCGCTCTCCTTCCTTCCCTTTCTCCGACGTCTTTCCTTCTTCTTTTCCTCCCTCCTACTCCTTTCTCCTTCTTTCCATCCCTCCCTCCTACTCCTTTCTCCCTCCCTTCCCTCCCTCCCTCCTACTTCTTTCTCCCTCCCTCCCATCCCTCTTCCTCCTACCACTCCCTCCTCCCTCCCTACCACTCCCTCCTCCTCCCTCTTCTTCCTACCACTCCCTCTTCCCTCTCCGCCTCCTCCTCCTTCCTCCTCCTCCTCCTCCTCCACCCCCTCCTCTCCCACCTCCCTCCTCCTCCTCCTCCTTTCACACCTCCTCCTCCTCCTCCTCCTCCTCCTCCTCCTCCTCCTCCTCCTCCTCCCTCCTACCACTCCCTCTTCCCCTCCCCCTCCCCCTCCTCCGTCCGTCCTCCTCCTCCTCTTCCTTCCACTCTAAAAAAAAAGGAAGGAAAACCCAGCCAAGCACCGACCGTACCCAGATACAGGGCGGAGTCCGAGCCAAGATTTCGTTCCGATCCCGAAGTCTCAAACGTCCTGTCCAGTTACCTCGCCCCTCTCACTCCCCTCCCCCCCTATCTCTACCTGCTCCTTCCTTCTCCCCCTCTTATCTACTCTCCTCCTCCCCCTTCATTTCTTCCCCATTACTTTACTCGTCGCTGTCTTTCTTTCTTCTTTCTTTTCTTTCTTTCTTTCTTTCTTTCTTTCTTCTCTCTCATTTTCCCTCTAAACCATTGCCTTCGCCATCTCTCCTCCCCTTTCTCTCTCTCTCTCTCTCTCTGTCTCTCTCTCTCTCTCTCTCTCTCTCTCTCTCTCTCTCTCTCTCTCTCTCTCTCTCTCTCTCTCTCTCTCTCTCTGTGTGTGTGTGTGTGTGTGTGTGTGTGTGTGTGTGTGTGTGTGTGTGTGTGTGTGTGTGTGTGTGTGTGTGTGTTTGTCTCGGTCTCGGTCTCTCTCCGCATGCATGTAGGTTCCAGTATATGTATTTATGTATATGTAAATGTGTATGTATATACTGTATATATCCTCCCTGTACCTTCCCCTCTTCGCTGACAGAATATGAAGAAGTGAATAAATGTTAAAAAAAAAATAGAGAAAATAAATAAGGCAGACGAGAGAAAGGAGGGAAAATGAAAGAAAACCAACCTGTGGTGCGGGAGAAGGGGAAGAGGAAGGGGAGGAGGAAGGGGAGGAGGAAGGAGAAGGAGGAGGAGAAGGGGGCATCACGCAACCTTTTGACGCAAGGCATTTAAGCGCATGATCTCCCACTCCCCTCTTTCGCTTTCTCTCTCAAATTTTCTTTCTCCTTTTTTACCTTTTCCGGACATGCATTTTATTCCCATCATTTCAACTTGTTTCTCCCCAACGAAAGCACATACGCACGCAAATAAGCACATATGCACTCACTCATTCCCTCTATCTATCTGTCTCTATATCTATTTCTATCTCCCTCTCTCCTACTCACTCATCCACTCACCCCCCCCACAAACACACATCTCATCCCCCATCCTCCCACACCCCCACCCAGACCCACACACGCTCACACACAGACGCTCCCACACACACCCCCATACATCCCCCCACCCCCACCCCCACAGTGTACACATGATCCCCATTGATCGCCCTTGTGCAGCAGGAGCGCACGGTTGCAAATCAGGGTAACACACGACCTCGCATGAACGGTCACACGCCGACATTAAAGAGAACCAAAATTAGGTCAAACCAACAAGATCCCCTACACACCGCGGTAGGGGATGGGCGTGCGTGCGTGCGTGCGTGCGTGTATGTGCGTATGCGTGCGCGCGTGTTTGTGCGTGTGAGCGTGAGAATGGGGGGAGGGTAGGATATAAAGAGTGATGATGGGAAGAGAGAGTAAGACACAGAGCGAAGGATGGGGGGGAGGAAGGGAGAGAGTGAGGAAGAGAGAGAGAGAGAGAGAGAGAGAGAGAGAGAGAGAGAGAGAGAGAGAGAGAGAGAGAGAGAGAGAGAGAGAGAGAGAGAGAGAGAGAGAGAGAGAGAGAGAGAAAGAGAGAAAGAAAGAGAAAAAAGAAAGAGAAAAAAGAATGAGGAAGTAAGAGTGAGAGTATAACATAAGTAAGTGACCGACCGACCGACCGACCGACCGACCGAAAGTGCGTGCGTGCGTGAGCGAGCAAGCAACTGAACGAGCATGCCTGAGTGGGTGCGCAAGTGAACGAGCGGCCGAACGTTTGTGCGAGTCCACCCTCGCCCGTCCGCCGCGGGTCCGTTCACGCTCCACTAAGCTCGTCTATACATGTATACGGATCTCCCAAACGTTTTAATGACCCGGCCAGTCCCAAGGGAAGCGCGGGAGAGGATTCATAACCGAGAGGGGGAGGGGGAAGGGGGGAGGGGGAAGGTGGAAGGGGCGGAGGTGAGGGGAAAAGGGGAAATGGGTGAGGGTGAGGGTAGGGGAGGGGAGAGGGGGTAGGGGTGGGGGTGAGGGGAGGGATGGGGGTGAGAGGAGGGGAAAGGGGGTAGGAGAGGGGGAAGAGGATAGGGGTAAGGGTAGAGGTAGGGATAGGGAGGAGAGGAGCGAGAGCGGGGGAACGGGAGAGGCAGCGACGGCGAGTTATCATCATAATCCGCCCGCAATCGCAATAACAGCGACAATAACAACGCCGATAACAACCAACATCCGGAGGGGGGGAAGGGGAGGCAGGGGGAAATCCCTCCCCCCTCCCATAAAACTTCAAGGGAAGAACAACAGTGAAAAGAAGAAGAAAAAAAAAAGAAAAAGAAGAAGAAGCAAAATATATATCACAAAAATCCCTCCCCCCTCCCATAAAACCTCAAGGGAAAAACAGGGAGAAGAAGAAAAAAGAAGAAGAAGGAGAAGAAGAAAAAAAAAAGAAGAAGAAGAAGAAAAATATATATATACTTCCACACGATAATGACACACGTTAATGCTGAAAAACGCGCAGCTTCGCCCCCGGGCTTCCCTCGCACGCACGGGGACGCCGGGATCGACCGCGACGCGAAAACACAATAGGAGAGAAAATAAAGAACGAAAGAGAGAATGAGAGAAAAAATCAAAGCGAGAATGAGAGAGAAAATAAAGAACGAAAGAGAGAAAAAATCAAAGCGAGAATGAGAGAGAAAATAAAGAACGAAAGAGAGAAAGAGAGAAAAAAATCAAAGCGAGAATGAGAGAGAAAAGATAGAACGAAAGAGAAAAAATCAAAGAGAGAATAAGAGACAGACAAAGAAAGAACGATAGAGAGAAAGAGTAAAAATCAAAGAGAGAAAGAAGCAAGGGAAGGCATAAAAAGAAAGGAGAGAGAGAAGGGGGTGAAATACAATCACAGAAATAAAGAAAAACGCAGGGAAAGAGAAATCTTCAAAAGAACAAAATAAAGCGAGGTCAAGGATATGACGTAAAAGCAAAAAGAAAAAAAAAGAAAAAGAAAATAAAAAATAAAATAAGTTAAAAATAAAATAAAATATAACAAAAGAGAAGGGAAAAGACGAAAGCAAAATAATAATAATAATAATCTCTCAACTTTCATTTGAGGGTTCGAAAAATGTAAATATTTTCCCCAAGTGTAAACAAAACCCCCGGGAGAGAGAAAAGGACAAAGGGTAAAACAAGAGAGAATGCAGGAAAAGGGTTAGGTGAATAAATGGGACAAAGGAGAGGGGGAAGAGAAAGAGCAGGGCAGTGAAGTGAAAGGGAAGGGGAAAGAGGGAGGGAGTAAAGAGAAGGAGGAAGAGGGAAAGATAAAAGGGGAAGAAAAGGGAGAAGTAAACAGTAAAAGGGAAACGAGGAAAGAGAGCAAGAAAAGAAAAGGCATAAGGGGAAATGAAGAGGCCGAAGGCGATTAACTAAATCACGAAAAAGG
>NC_091550.1:13253316-13268316 GCF_042767895.1 Penaeus vannamei | reverse complement strand
AGAGAAAGAGAGAGAGAGAGAGAGAGAGAGAGAGAGAGAGAGAGAGAGAGAGAGAGAGAGAGAGAGAGAGAGAGAGAGAGAGAGAGAGAGAGAGAGAGAACGTGCCCCTCCCCTCCCCTCCCTTCCCAGCCCACGGCCCACTTCTCGACGAGGGAAGGGAAGGGAAGCGAACACGAAATAGAAGGAAGTATGCGTGATCGCGGTTAACAAGAAATATTGAGTGGGGGAAGGGAGGGATAAGGAAGAGGAAGGGAGGGGAAGGAATGGAGAAGAGAATCAAAGGAAGGAGGGATTGGAGTAAGGAAGGAGTGGGAAGAGAAAGAGAGGGAGAAGGAGGGTAACAGAGAATGGAATGGAAAAAGGAGTGAAGAAGGGAATGGAAAAAGAGAAAGGAAAGGAAAGGGACAGAAAGGGCACAGAGACATGAATGACGAAGATAAAGGAAAAGGCAGAGATGGTGCAAGGAGGGAAGGAGAACAAGAGAATGAAAAAAAAAAATGGAAAGACCGCCCACACCCCCCGCCCGGCCTAACCTCGTCAGGACCGTCCGGTGGCACGCAAAAATCCTCCATAAACCCTACCAATCCTCCCTCCTCCCCCCATTTCCCCCTATCCCCCTCCTTCCCTCCCTCCCTCCCTCCCTCCCTCCCTCCTAGCTAAAGGTTAACTCCTGTGACCAACATAACGCCATAAAGTTCCCTCCCCCCCACCCTCCCCCTCCCCCTCCCCCTCCCTTTTCCTCGACCCTCCCCTCCCTCTCTCCTTCCCTCCCTCCCTCCCTGTCGCCACCTACCCCCCCCTCCCCCCGCCTCTGCCTCACCTGCTTGCACTGACCTCCATCACGTTAGCGCATCCGGGGAAGGAAACAGAAGGGAGTTAGGGAGAATAAAAGCGGAAAGAGGAAAACGGAGAGAAAGGAAGAGAAGAAAAAAGGGAGAAAAATAATGGAAGGAGAAGGGTAAGCGAGAAGGAGGGGGGGTGGAAGGGAATAGGGCGCCGAAGAATTAGAACAGGAAAGCAAGTGAGAGAGAAGAGCAAAAGGAATGGAGAGAGAGTGGAGAGTAGGAAAGGGAGAGGGAGTCGGAGAGAGTGTAGCGGAGGGGGAGAGGGAGGGAGAGGAAGAGGGAGGGGAGAGGAAGAAGGTTTAACTGTAGCCCCCGTCAAACTTATGAACCACCAACACCCATCTTTTTTTTCTATCTCTTATTTAATTTTGTCTTTCTTGCATTTCTCCTTCCCCTTTTCTCATCAATATCATCATAATCATCATCATCTAATCTTGCTTTTCATCCATTAATCCACACCATTCCTTCCTCATGCCTCAAACCCCATTTCCTTCCAAAACACACACACACACACACACACACACACACACACAAGCACACCAAATCAGCAAAACCCCATCCTCAAAACCCCAATCTTTCCCCCCAATCCTCTTCCTTACACCCTCCCCCCCCCCGTCATACCAACCTGTCGTCCCTCCCCTCCTCCTCTTCCCAAACCCCTACCCTACCCCCTACCCCGTACCCCCTACCCCCCTCCCCTACCCCTTCCCCTCTCCCTCTCCCTCTCTCTATAAAAGGAAAAAAAAAGGAAAAAAAAAAAATCCCCAACGCATGGCGTGCAGGCACATCGTTCACCGGCACAACTAGCCAATAAAAATATTAGAAAATCAATCGGCCAAACCAGGAGCCTCCATTTCGCTCGACGCGGATTGGCTTCAGCGGGTAGGAGGAGGAGGAGGAGATGGTGGAGGAGGAGGAGGAGGAGGAAATGGAGGATGAGGAGATGTGGGAGGAGGAGGAGGAAGAAGAGAAGGAAATGGAGGAAGAGGAGGAAATGGAGGAAGAGGAGGAAATGGAGGAAGGAGGAGGAAATGGAGGAGGAGGAGGAAGAGGTGCAGGAGGATGATGGAGAAGAGGTGAAGGAGATAGAACAGATGGAGGAGGAGGAGGAGAGAGGAATTGGAGGAGGAGGAGGCGGAAATAGGGTGGGGAAGAGAAGGAGGAGGAGGAGGAGGAGGAGGACGATGACGAAGACGAAAAGGAGGAAAAGATGAAAGGAGGAAGAAAAAGAAAAAGGAGGAGGAGAGGAGGACGATTACGAAGACGAAGAGGAAAAGATGAAAGGAGGAAGAAAAGGAAAAAAGTAGGAGGACGACGACGACGATGACGAAGACGAAAGAGGAGGAAAAGAAGATGAAAGGAGGAAGAAAAGGAAAAAGAAGGAGGAATTGGAGGAGGAGAAGGAGGAGGAGGAGGAAGAAACAGAGGGAGGAGGAGGAGGATGGAGAAGAATAGAACAGATGGAGGAGGAGATGGAGGGAAGAAGGAGGAGGACGATGACGAAGACGAAGAGGAGGAAAAGAAGATGAAAGGAGGAAGAAAAGGAAAAGGCAGTGACAAAAGAAGGGAGATCAGCGGGAAGCGGAAAAGAAAGAAAGAGGAAGACAATAAGAAAAAAGCAAGGTTGGAGTAAAATAAAATCAAGAAAGCATCTGAATGCGTGCAGGAGAGCAGGGGAGGGGGGGGGGTATGAAAGCATACGTAGGAAGCAGTGAAAGCCCCCAGGAAGTGGAAGAAATAATCAAAAAGAAAACAAACACGAACAAACGAAAAAAAAAGGATAGAGAAAAGAAAAGGAAAAAACATAAACAGACGAAGACCAGCAAGAAAAAAGAAAAAGAAAATCAAAACAAAAAACAGAAAACAAATTAACAATCACACACACACAAAAAAGAAAAAAACGCAAAGAAAGATAAACCGAAGACCACCCCACCCCCACCCCCACCACAAAAGAAAGAAAGAAAACGCAAAGAGAGATAAACCAAAGACCCCCACCCCCCACCCCACCCCCCCAAAAAATGGACAAAACCAAAGAAGAAAAACAAGCCAGCAGAAAAATCGGGCAGAGAACACCCACAAGATTTACGCACCGACCTCACCTTCGTCGTCTGGTGCATAAAGGTCCACGAGCCGGGTCACGCACGCCATCACCCCCCCCCCACCCCCTCCTCCCTCCCTACTTCCCCCTCTTCCTTCTTTTTTTCTGCTCTTCCCTCATTTGCCTTTTCTTCTTCTTTCTTCTTCTTCCTTCCCTTTGTCTTTCCTCACGCCCTCCTCTTCCCTCCCTTTGCCTTTCCTTACAGCCTCTTCTTCCCTCCTTTTATCTTTCCTCACATCCGCCTCTCCCCTTCTTCCCCTTCTCTCTACGCTCTTCCCTCCTTCGCCCTTCCTTACATCAACTTCTTCCCCTTCCCTTACATCCTTTTCTCCTTTACCTTTCCCTACCCCCCCCCCCATTTTTCCCATTCTTTTACACTCCTCCCTTCTTTCCCTTCCTTTCTCTTCTCCATCCTTCCACTTCTTCTCTCCTTCCTCCTCGTTTCTTCTTTCTCCTGTCTACTATACCTCCCCATCTCTTTCTTTTCTTCTCCCTTTCCCCTCCCTTTCCATTAACTCTTCCTCTTCTACTCTTTATCTGTATCTTCTCCCCTCCCTCCTTCCCTACCCCTCACTCCCCTTTAAGATACAAAAAAAGTGTTTCTTACCCCTCATCGAATTGTTTAAAACTGTCTTTAAAAAATTATATATACATGCATACATATTATACATACATATGTAATCTAAAAAAAAAAAAAAAAACACACACACACCCCGAAAACCGTACTAACCCCCCCCCTAGACAACACCCCATTTGAAAGAAAAGAAAAAGAAAACGAAAGAAAGAAAGAAAGAAAAAAGAGAGAATGAGCATCGCGGAGCCCCATAAAGAACGAGAGCGGAGACAACGAGGAGTGTGACAAATGGCCATAACGCACTCTGGCCCCAAACTCATCCATTCTCACATTATCCTCCCTGTCATGTCCCCTGGCCTCTCTTTTTTTTCATTTTTCATTTACTTTTTCTTATCTTTTTTTTCTTATTTTCCCCTCCCACGTTATGAAAAGGTATGGGCGAGTCCCGTAGAGTTTCGCCAGGTGGATTTAATCTCCTCGCTCGGCTGGTCCCATTTTCTTTTCGGCTTTCTCGGTATACGTGATTCTCCCCCCCCCCCCTTCCCCCATGTCTTTCTCGCTTGGGTAATAGCGCTGATAGTGTATAATGTGATTCCTGTATATACAACAATAGTAACGGTGATAGTAATGATAATAAAAATCATATTACAATGATAATAATACTGATAGTAATAATAAAGATGATGATAATGATATAATGATGGTGGTGCAAGAACTACAGCGGCGCCAAGATTTACGCTGACAGTAACAAAAACAATAACATACAATAAGAATGGTAGTGCCAACGACAATCACGATAATCATCATCATGATGTGAAGACGGCATAAAAACAAACAAAATAATAGCAGCACCGTCACCAAAAAATAAAATAAATGAAAATAAAATCAGCACCACCAACAACAACAGCAACAATAATAGCGACAAAAATAGCGAAAATAATAATAGCAAATAAAACACTACACAAAACGGCGCTATTGAAACCAACCCACTTTGCGTAGAGAAGGATATTTTTTCTCCCACAGAAGCAACATGGTATAAGGTTTTGCCACATATCAACTATACCAACAAACCAGCAAAATCGACCGGTGAAACGAGTACCAAAGACGATTACGACCACAACGACTAGGAATATAAAATAAAACGAAGTGAATAAGAAAAAATGGAAAAAAAAACTTCCACAGTTGCTCTCAACAAAACGACTCCCACACGACACACGTAAACAAAACGAACATAAAACCGAACAGAAAAAAACAGCAGGTGGACGAAGTGAAGGAGGTGGAGGAGGGGGAGGAGGCGTTAGAGGAGGAGGAGGAGGAGGTGTATGAGATGGAGGAGGAGGTGGGAAGGAGGAGGAAGAGAAGGAGTTGGGGATGAGAGGAGGAGGAGGTGGGGGAGGAGGGAGAGGGGGAAGGAGGAGGGAGAGGTGGGAAGGAGGTGGAAGAGAAGGAGTTGGGGAAGAGGAGAAGGGGGAGGAAGAGGAGATGGAAAAGGTAGAGGATGTAGAGGAGGAGGAAAAGGACCTCCCTTCCCCTCCTTTCCTCCTCTCCCTCTTCCTCCTCTCCTCTTCCCTCCTCTCCCTCTTCCCTCCTCTCCTCTTCGCTCCCTCTCCCTCTTCCCTCCTCATCTCTCCCCACCCTCCCCCGCACTCCTTCCCCTCCTCCCACCCCCACCCCTCCCCTCCTGGCCACTCGACCTGGGCAAATAAAAATTGAAATAAGTCGCCCGCTCTCCCCCGGGGGTTTCGCCAAGGCCTCCCCCGCCTGGTCCGGCCGAGTAATTCGTTTAGAAGATGGTAAAAAGGCGATAGGAGGAGGAGATTCGTCTTGCTCTTATCCTATTTTCTTCTCCTTCCTTCGCTTCATCTACTCCGTCCTCCCTCCCTCGCTTTACCCTCGCTTCATCTTTATTTCATTGTCTTTCACGCGCTTTCCACATCTTTTATTCACTTTTTTGCTCGTATCTCCCTCTTCCTCCTCTCGGCTTCTCCTTTTTCCTTTCATTTTCCTTTACTTTAGCCTGTCCTCTCCTCCTCTCCCCTTCACTCCTCTCCTCTTCCTTCCACTCCTACCCGTCCTCCTCTCCTCTCCCTCCTTCGCAATACAAAGAAAAAGTGAAGTAACTCAACTGCGAATGAGACACCGTGAAAGAGGGAAAGAATGAGCGAAAACGGTAAATGGGAAGAAAAGACTAACGAAGAGAGAGAGACAGGATAGCCAAAAAGAGAGTGAGATGAGAGGAAGAGCGTGGGAGGAGGAAAGGAGAAGAGAGAAGGGAAGAGAAGAGAAAAAAAACAGGAGGGAAGAGAAACAAAGATCAGTGCAGGAGGGGGGGAGAGAGGGAGAGAGGGAGAGAGAGAGAGAGGGAGAGAGAGAGAGAGGGAGAGAGAGAGAGAGGGAGAGAAAGAGAGAGAGAGAGAGAGAGAGAGAGAGAGAGAGAGAAGGGGAAGAAGGGGAAACTGGCCATGAAGGTGAATTTTATCAACGCCCGCTTCGACCTTAACAAGGCGGACGTGGACGGGGCGCGGGCGAGGGAAGCACAGAGGAATTGAAGAGAGGGAGAGACAGAGAAAGAGAGATAGGGAAAACGGTATTGTATAGGGAAAGGGTTACGCAAAGATTTATGGAAGGGGGAAAAGACGGTGCAGAGGTATGAGGACACAGAGGAGCAAAGGAGGAATGGAGGGAGAGAGGGGGTAACGAAGTGAGAATGAGGGAACGGATGAAGAATGAGGGAGGACAAAGGGAGAGGAGATAGATAGATAGATAGATAGATAGATAGATAGATAGATAAGACAAGGCTCGAAGGAAATAAGAGGAGGAGGAGAGATAAACAGTAGATGATGATTATTGATGATGGCGATGGCGATGGCGATGGCGATGGCGATGGCGATGGCGATGACGATGACGATGACGACGACTGCGATGCCGATGACAACGATAACGTGCAGGAAGAAGAAGAAGAAATACAGTAGTAATAAGATATAAAGATGACGAGGAACAAGAGGAGAAGCGCAGAGCGTGTGAAAAGCAGGAGGGCGCCGCTAACGAAAAGGGGGAATCGGCAGGGGAAGGATGAGGCAGGAGCTGGCAGAGCGATGAGATTTTGTCAGGGGGGGGGGGGAGGTTGTTAATGGCCGGGCGCGAAGGAGAGGGAGGTGAGAGAAGGGCGGGAGGGGAGGAGGGGAGGGGAGGAGGAGGGAGGGGGGAGGAAGGGAAGAGGGGGAGAAGGGAAGGGAAGGGCGAGGGGGAGGACCATTAACGCGGCAGGGAGGAGGCCGGGGGAGGCCAGGGGGAAGCGAGGGGAAGAGATGGAAGGGGAGAGAATTAGCACCTCAGGAGGGCAAGGTAAGTACACACTTGTTTCTCTCCAGGACGCGAGGTGTGGCGCCCGTATTCCCCGGAACTTATTTCCTCGCCCTCTCGTCCGCCCGCCCGCCCGCCCGCCCGCCCGCTCTCCCCTCGCCACGCGCCCCTCTTTCCTACCCGCAGTAAATGAATATATCTATCTATCTTTATTTATGCATGAGTGTGTATGCGTGTGTGCGTGTGTGTGTGCGTGTGTGTGTGCGTGTGCGTGTGCGTGTGCGTGTGCGTGTGCGTGTGTGTACGTGTGTGCGTGCGAGTGCACATTGATAAACAGATAGCCATGTATACAGATAGGAGAGATAGGTAGACAGACAGGCAGAAAGACAGCAAGAAGGATCCATAGACATGCACTCATAAACGTTCTCTCTCTCTCCCCCTCCTTCCTCTCCCTCTCGCCTCTTAATCCCTCCGCTTGCCGTACAATTAACAATAATTTAATTACTCCAATTGGAATATTTAAACACCGAGGACAACCAGATTATTCTCATCTCCCGCCCGCCCACCCTTACGGATGAGTGGCTTAGGTCCTCCTGCCCGCCCGCCCTAATCTTTTATCCCCCGCCCACTTCTCACGCCCATTCCACGCCCGTCCCTCGACCGCCTTCGACTCCACCCCTTCCCTCCTTGGTTCCTGTTCCCCTCCCCGATTCTGTCTGTCTCAGTCGGTCTGTTTGTCTGTATGTGAGTCTTTCTGTGAGTCTTTCTGTCTGTGTCTGTCTCTGTTGGTCTGTCTGTCGGTCTCTCACTCACTCGCTCAATTCCTCCCTCCGTTTCCCTCGTTCCCAACCTTCCCTCCCTCCTATCCTTTCCTGTTTTCCCTCCCTCCCTCCTATCCTTTCCTGTTTTCCCTCCTCCCTCCCTCCCTCCCTCCCTCCCTCCCTCCCTCCCATCCTCCTCCTCTCCTCTCCCTCCTCCTCCTCCTCCTCCCTCCCTCCCTTCCTGCCCTCCTGTCCTGTCCCTCCGCGCCCACAGCCAGCACCCACGGGGCCACAACATTCGCGGCATCATCACCTCCGAATTTGCATCTAAACCAGTTCCAGTTTTGGGCAAGCAAGCGTCGTGATTTATGGACACGTGTTCAACATATATTTATGTACATATATTAAAAACCGCCCGGTCACTGCCTCGTGCCGCGTCAACCGAACCGCCAATTCGTGGTGCGATGTCGGTCTGTGATGTCGGTCTGTGATGTCGGTCTGTAAGGTCGAATCTCGCGGCACCGACATCTACCTCTTCTTCGCTCCGTTTGTCACGATTTCAGGCCACTGATGAAGAGAGGGCTCCTACTTCTGCTTCTGCTCGCCCCTCCTCCCCCACCTTCCCCTCCTCCCTCCCAAGCACTCCCAATGGTTTTAAAAGGCGATCGAAAGCTTGATTCAATTTCGCCTCCCTCCCCCTTCCTCCCTCCCCTCTCCCCTTCGAAACTGCAATGCAGCCAAGCATGTCAACGACGATCCCCGGATGTTCTCGTCTGCAGCGTTGCAACGATGCACCTGTCAGCAATCCTCGATCTTCCTCATCCTACTCCTACTCCTCCTGCTCCTCGCCCGCTGAAACCGAGAGAGCGAGAGAACACACATGGCATCACTCACTGCACCCCCCCCCCCTCACTCTCTCCCACCAACACCCTAATTCCCCCTTCCTTTCCTCCTTCCCATCAACATGACCTGTCTTTCCTTTCGTCTGCTTCCCTGCTCCCCTCTATACCACTTTTTCCCTTCCTCATCTATTCTTTCTCTCTCTCTCTCTCTCTCTCTCTCTCTCTCTCTCTCTCTCTCTCTCTCTCTCTCTCTCTCTCTCTCCATCCATCCCTCCCTTCCTCCTTCTTTCCCGCTTTCCTCCCTCCCATTCATCCATCCATCCATCCATCCATCCATCCATCCATTCATCCATCCATCCATCCATCCATCCATCCATCCATCCATCCATCCATCCACCCATCCACCAACCCAACCGATCTCCTTCTTCCCTCCTAACCACCCATCCCTCCCTCCCTCCCTCCCTTCCACCGGCAAACTCCCCTCTCCCCTCCCACCCATCCTCCTCCCCCATCCTCTTTACAGCCAGCCCCGCCGCAGCAGCAACGTGGGCGCTATCATCACACCATCCCGCAGTCATGCATGCCCGGCAAATTCATGCACGCTTATCGTTCGCAAATTTGCAGCGGGAAATGTGGCCGAGCATTTCATGGGAGGCCAGCGCATGATAGGTTCATAACGGTGGTGGGGAAAAGGGGGATAGGGATAGGGATAGGGATAGGGATAGGGAGAGGGAGAGGGAGAGGGAGAGGGAGAGGGGAGGGAGGGGGAGGGGAGGGAGGGGAGAGGAGGAGGAGTAGGAAGAAGAGGAAGGGGGAGGGGAAGGTGAGGGATAAGATGAAGTGAGAAGGAAAGGAAAAGGGGAGGGGGATAGGGAAGGAGGGACGAACGTTAAGGGAAAGGGACAGAGGAAGGGGGAAAGGAAAAACAAGAAGACGACGAAACTAGGAGGGAGGAGTGGGAAGGGAAGGGGGATAAAGACAAATACCCTAACACACAATAAGCTGTGCAGAGGCGCGTTTGACGTCTCCCCCCTCTCCTCCTCCTCCTCCTCCTCCTCCTCCTCCTCCTCCTCCTCCTCCTCCTCCTCCTCCTCCCTTATTCCAGCTGATGCTACACACTGGCAGGATTGTGGCAATAAAGGTAAGGGGTTAAGTAAAGTGTTAAGTATGGTTTTAGCGACAGCAAAGCACTGCAGGAACCACGGCGTGAAAATATGAAGTGAGAGCGCTGGACTGACGAAAGGGAGGAGAGGGGGGAGGTGGGATGAAATGAAGGAAGAAAAAGGAGGAGGAGGAGGAGGAGGAGGAGGGAGGAGGGGAAGGAATGAAGGAGGAGGAGGAGGAGGAGGAAGAAGAAGGAGGAGGGAGGAGAGAGGAGGAGGGAGGAGGAGGAGGAGGAGAAGGAGGAGGAAGGAGGAGAAGGAGAGAGAGAGAGAGAGAGAGAGAGAGAGAGACAGACAGACAGAGAGAGAGAGACAGACAGAGAGAGAGAGACAGACAGAGAGAGACAGAGACAGAAATAGTGAAAGAAAAAAAAGCGAAACAACCCTAACAAACCCAGTTCTTCCCTCATCCTATCCGCCCAAATATGCATCTTCCTCCTCCCACCTCCTGAGCGCCCCCCCCACCCCACCCCACCCCGCCCCACGTACCCAGCCCCTTTTCCTCCTCCACAGGCTGGGCGGTTATTAACACGTCCCAGCCTCCGCCCCGACAGCAGATACGCTTTATCAACCACGGCCCGAAGGCAAAGTGATATACATGCCGCTTAAAAATGAAACAAAGAGAGAGAGAAAAAAGGGAAATTGGGAAAAGGGGGAAGTACAATAAGAGGAAGGGAGGCAGAGAGGCAGCTCTTGAAGGGACATTCAAACGCCATGTGAGGGATGAAGGGAGGAAGGGAGGGAGGGCGGGAGGGAGGGAGGGCGGGAGGGAGGGTGGGAGGAAGGAAGGAAGGAAGAGAGAGAGAAGAGAGAGAGAAGGAAGGAAGAAGGAAGAGAGAGAGAAGGAGAGAGAGAGGAGAGAGAAAAGAGAAGAGAGAGAGAGAAGAGAGAGAGAGAGAGAAGAGAGAGAGAGAGAGAGAGAGAGAGAGAGAGAGAGAGAGAGAGAGAGAGAGAGAGAGAGAGAGAGAGAAATCAGAAATTAAAAAGAGACGGATGTAATACATAAACCGAAAAAGACAAGACACAAATAATAATAATAATAAATAAATAAATAAAAACAGAGAACGAAAACAAGAGAGGAAAATTAAGAGGCCCCAATTCCCTGGATCCACGCTCCACTGGTAGGCAAAGACACGGGCAAATCCACAAGTTTATTACCACGGACAAGAACGAGAGGAAAAAGTGGGGGGAGAGGGGGGTTTATGAGAGAGGGGAGAGAGGGAGGTTAGGTGAGGGGGGAGAGAGGGAAGTTAGGTGAGGGGGGGAGGTTAGGTGAGGGGGGAGAGAGGGAAGTTAGGTGAGGGGGGGAGAGGGAGGTTAGGTGAGGGGGGAGGCATCCAGGGAAAGGAAGTGATGATAGGAGAGAAGAGTAGGGAGGGAAGGGAGGAGGGGAACATGCCCACCACATCCGTCATGTCAGTCACTTTAAAACATGAACTCTTCCCTCACCTCACCCTGCTCCCTTCCCCTACCTCGGGATGCGGGCGCGCAGCGGTAGCGTATAGTTGGGGAACTACCACGGGGAAACGGAGAGAGGGGTTAAGGGGGTTTAGGGCATAGGGAGGACAAGAATAGCTTCAAAGGGAGGAAAGGGAGGAAAAATCGGTGAGGGAGAGGAGAGGAGAGAGGGGAAAATGAGGGGAGGGAGAAGAGAGGAGAGAGGGGAAAGGGAGGCGAGGAAGAGGAGGAAAAGGGAGGGAAGGGAGGAAAAGTGGGCGAGGGAGAGGACAGCGGGAAAGGGAGACGCGGGAGAGGAGAGGAGGGAAAGGAGGCGAGGGAGAGGAGAGGGAAAAAAAGAAGAGGAGAGGAGAGAGGAGAGAGGGGAAAGCAAAAAGGGGAAGGAAAAAATGAAAAAGAAAACCAAATAAGTGGGGAGTGGGAGGGATAGCGAGAAAGATATTCTACAGAACAAAGAAATCTGAAGGCAAAATGCAGAAATGCAGTGAGATTAATATTGCAGAATGACGACCAAGTATCGAGAAAAAAACGTTCCTATTTGCTTTTTCACATGAATTGCATAAACAAGGGATGGAAGTATACGCCAACGCAAACAAATAAAAAATAATCATTTAACAATAACAATTAATCATCAACAACAACAATAGTAATAAAAGAAAACCACAACAAAAATAAGACGACGACGAAGACGGAGAAAAACGAATAACACCGAAAAAGACCAACAACAATGACGGCGACAACAATGATGATGACAATGATGATAATTCCGCCCACGCACGTCATTGCAGGAGCAACAATAAGACCAAATAACGAAGTCTGGGCATACTCCTATACTCCTAGAAATAACAATATGAAGTCATCATAAACAGCAATCATAATAACACTCGCAATAATTCCCAAGACATAAATATAGCATCTAATAACAATGGCGAGGAAGTGACGTCAGAGGAGAAGGTGGAGGTGGAGGTGGTGGATGGAGGAGGATAGGGAGGGTGAAGGAGGAGGAGGAGGAGGAAGGGGGAGGAGGAGGAAGGGGGAGGAAGGAGTAGGAGGAGGAGGAGGAGGAGGAAGGAGAAGGAGGAGGAAGGGAGAAGGAGGAGGAAGGAGGAAAAAGAGGAGTAAGAAGGAGAAGGAGGGGAGGAAGGGGGATGGGGATGGGGAGGAGGAGGAGGAGGAGGAGGAGGAGGAGGAGGAGGAGGAGGAGGAGGAGGAGGAGGACAAAGACGATGAAATAGGATGAGCAGGAGAAGCAGGAGAAGCACCAACAGCAGAAGAAAGACATCACGACGTCCAGGTCTTCCCCCTCCCCTCCCCCTCCCCCTCCCTGCCTCGGCGCAACAATGGCACACTGAAGAACAATAAAGTTCATTAAGATAACGAGGCAAAGGGGAGGCCTAAAAGGTGGGGGGATATGGAAAAAAGCAATAAATAAATAAATAAAAAGAGAAGCGGACGGGGCACCAGAGAGGCCAGACAAAAGCGTGAGATGAGGACACTAAGGACTCCATCCCCCCTCCCCCTTCCCCTCCTCGTCCACTCCACCACCTCCTCCTCCTCCACCCTCCCCCTCCTTCGCCTTCCAGATCCTAATGCTCTTCCACCTTGCTCTTGTTCTCGTCTGAGTAAGAATGAGTGAGTGAGTGAGCGAGTGAGAGAGAGAGAAAGAAATAGTAGGAAAAATAATACAATATTAATTTAATGAATCTTGTTTGTCACAATGGCTATTCTTATTTTTAGTGTGACATGGTTTTCTTGTGTGCAAGAAATAGCCGCGGTTGTCATGCATTGAAAGTTCTGGATTTAAACGCGGGTCTGCAAGATGAGGACACGATCACTGAACCACACACACACAGGCACAGGCACAGACAAACATACACACACACAGAGAATTAGAGAGAATTAGAGAGAGAGAGAGAGAGAGAGAGAGAGAGAGAGAGAGAGAGAGAGAGAGAGAGAGAGAGAGAGAGAGAGAGAGAGAAGTGAGGGTGTGAGTGAGTGTGTGCATGTACGTGCGCGCGAATGTCTGCATTTCTTAATGTCTGAACGCCCGTATTTATAAAAATGTTTACCGAAACCCCAGCCCCGTTCAAACATCCCGCGCGAGAACGGAGCGCCAGGCGAGCGAGAGCGATGACGCAACGCCCCGGCGGCCGCGCGCCCTTCACGCACCTCCTCCTTCCGGTGACATCCGCGGCGCTGATGGCTGCGCTGCACGAAGGTCGCCCAGCCACGACCCTGATTTCTCAGATGTCATCAGGAGCGCACACTATCGTTCACAAAACCACGCACACGTGAAATTCACAGTCTGTCTGTCCTTTTCTCTACCCCCCCCCCCCTCTCTCTCTCTCTCTCTCTCTCTCTCTCTCTCTCCCTCTCCCTCTCCCTCTCCCTCTCCCAGCAAGCTAAGAGAGTAAAACCTAAAGGGAAATCAATGACACAATCACTCGAATTAAAAGAGTATCACTATCACCACCATCGCGTTGGGCAGCACCTATAGAACCACCTAGAACCCGATCAATTATCCATAACAAGGTAAACTCATTGACCACAACAAAATCAACTCAAAACAAGCCACCAAACGACCATTACAGGCACTGAAAAGGAACGAAAATCCATCCACCATTATCGTCATCATTATCACAAGCCATTATTCAATTATTCACTACTGCCATCATCACCATTACAATCCCCAGCAACCCCTTCATACCCCTCTCCACCCCACCATCCATCCCGCACACCCACAACTCAATTTACACAAACCAAACACACAAACAGCCTAATGATCTCCAACCCAAGACGCTGCACAAGCACTGAGATCCTGGCCATCCACAAACAACCCAAATTTACACAAACCAAACAAACAAAACAGACAAACAAACAAACAAACATACACTAGCAGTCAAATGATCTCCAACCCAAGACGCTGCACAAGCACTGAGATCCTGGCCATCCACAAACAACCCAATTTACACGAACCAAGCCAACAAAACTAACAAACAAACAAACAAACAAACACAAGCAGTCAAATGATCTCCAACCCAAGACGCTGCACAAGCACTGAGATCCTGGCCATCCACAACTATCCCAATTTACACAAACCAAACAAACAAACAAACAAACACAAGCAGTGATCTCCACCCAAGACGTTGCACAAGCACTGAAATCTTGGCCAACCACAACCATCCCAATCTACACAAACCAAACAAACAAAACAGACAAACAAACAAACAAACACAAGCAGTGATCTCCACCCAAGACGTTGCACAAGCACCGAAACCTTGGCTCGGTCACGACACGCCCGATGCAATTGTTGCAGTTTCACACACGCGCGCGCGGAGGTCTGGAATAAATACATAATTTCTTCGCCGGAGGAAGGGAAAAAAGTAGCTCCGGATAAAAGAAAGGGTATAGTTACAAAAGAAAGAAAAAAAGAGAACAATGAGTGAGAAAAATAAACAAGAACAAATAAAAATGAACAAATACATAATTTATTTGCAGGAGGCAAAAAAATAAGTCGCTCTGGGCAAAAATAAAGGGAATGAACGACAAAGAAAGAAAGAAAAAAGAAAAATAAAGAAAAAAATAAAATAAACACATCCATACATATCCCATCCCCACCACCTCAAAACATAGCAAAAAATTCACACTGAAATATACTGCATATTAGAAACAAGTAACGCAATAATAAAAGCATCAACAACTAAACAAAAAAAACACTCAACAACTCAAAACAAAAAATAAAATAAAAACACCACCAGAATACAAAACAATTCGGACACGAGCAACAACAACAACAAAAAGACAGAAGCACCAGAATATAAGCACAATTTCGAAAAGTCCTTCCCGCCTCTCCTCCAAAACGCCCTGATCGGAATGCACAGAGGCTCGTCCCGATGTTGATGATGATAATGATAATGATGATGTCCAACGTGCGAGGAAGGCAACCCGGGGAGGGG
>NC_091550.1:13240816-13245816 GCF_042767895.1 Penaeus vannamei | reverse complement strand
GCGAGAAAGAGAGATAAATAGATAAATAAATACATGGATTGATAGATAGATACAGACAGCCACCGCCATCTCTACCCCCTTCACTTCCTCCACCTTCACCTCTTCCGCCTTCTCCTCCTTCTCCCCCTCCTCCCCTCCTCCCCCTCTCCCCCTTTCCCCCTTCCTCCCGCCTCCGCCGCCAAAGCGCCTCGACGGATCTTAAAGGAATCATATTTACACAAAACTCAGTGAGGCAGAGTCGCATTCTCGGGGACTTACGTTCACCTCGAGTTTTCTCTCTCCTCTTATGCTCTCCCCGCCGACCCCCCTCTCCACCCCCACCCCATCCCCCTTCTCCTTGTCCCTCCCTTTCTTTCTCCTTCCTTAGCCTCTTTCCCCTCCTCGTTCCTTACCTTACCCCCTCCCCCCTTGTCTTCTCTCTGTCGCTCCCTCCCTCTCTCCCGGACCCTGCTCCCCCCACTTCACCTTTACCCTTTACCTTGTCCCGTTCTTCTCTCTTTCCCACAGTACCCTCTACGTCTCTCTTGTTTTCCTGCTGCTGCTGCTGCTGCTGCTGCTGCTGCTTCTGCTGCTGCCTCTCTCTCTCTCTCTCTCTCTCTCTCTCTCTCTCTCTCTCTCTCTCTCTCTCTCTCTCTCTCTCTCTCTCTCTCTCTCTCTCTCTCTCTCTTCTCTCTCTCTCTCTCCTTTCTCTTCTCTCTTTCTCTTCTCTCTCTTTCTCTTTCTCTCTCTTTCTCTCCTCTCTCTTTCTCTCTCTCTCTCTCTCTCTCTCTCTGTATGTGTGTCTCCATCTCATGTTTCTGTCTCTCTCTCTGCTCTCTCTCTCACTCTCTCTCTCTCACTCATCTCTCTCCTCTCTCTCTCTGGCACTCTCATACCCATCTCTCTCACTGACTATCTCTCCCCTCACAAACATCAAGACAAGCATTCCTCTCTTACACTTCATACCCATCTGCGCACGCTATTCTCTCTTCTGCACTCCATTTGCCCCATGTGGAAAATCCCCTTCGTTCCCCTCCTCATTCGGTGTCCATCTCATCACCACTCTGCTACTCACAACTACTCGCATTTCCTTTAACGTATTCGAAAAAAAGTAAAAAAAAAAATAAAAGAGAGAGAAAAAAAAACAAAGAACCCCCTCACGTTAACAAAGACAAAAAAAGAAAAAGAAAAAAGAAAAACTTTTTTACTCTTGTCCTCAAATCCTCCCTCCCTCATTTACCCTCACTTACCCTCGGCCTTTCCCCTCACCCTGCGTCGAGCTCCGGAGCCCAGGCCACGACCGTCGTCACACTCACCTGCAATAAAAAAGAGAGAAAACTTTGCTTACTTCTATGGCTGGTGCATTATCTTAATGTTGGGAGGAGAGAGGCTTTAAGGGAGGGGGTGGAGGAGGAAGGAGGAGGAAGGAGGAGAAGGAGGAGGAGGAGGAGGAGGAGGAGGAGGAGGAGGAGGGAGGAGGAGGAGGGAGGAAGGAGGAGGAGGAGGAGGAGGAGGAAGAAGAAGAAGAGGAGGAGGAAGGAGGAGGAGGAGGAGGAAGGAGGAGGAGGAGGAGGGAGGAAGGAGGAGGAGGGGAGGGAGAAGCAGGGAGGGAAGGAGGAAAGCAGGGAGGAGGGGGAGAGGAGGGAAAGGTGAGGAATGAGAGAAGCTTTTTAAGGGGAGTAGGGGGAGAGTATGAGGGAAAAGAAGGAGGGGAGGAGGGGAGGGGGGGGAGAAGGAATAGGAGGAGGAACACAACACAACAAAAGGAAGAAAAGAAAAGAAAAACAAGTGATGCTCTTGAACAACAACAAAAAAACAAGCAAACAAACCAACAACTACACCCCCCCTTCCCCGCCACCCGCCCCGCCCGACGCCAAGTACCACGAGCGAGACGGAATAGGTGACTGATCACACGCAACAGGTAAAAAAAAAAAATCTATTCACTCCTCCCCTTTGCAATACAGCTGCCACTGCAGGCCTAATGTTAAAGCCGGACGCCAATCCTGCTGCTACTGCTGCCACTTTTCTTACTCTGACTCCGGTCTCTCTCTCTCTCTCTCTCTATCTCCTCTCCTCTTCTCTTCACTTCTTACATATTCTCTACTCTCCTCTTCTCTTCTATTCTGTTCTCTTCTCTCCTCTCCTCATCTCTTCTTCTCTCTTTCCTCTCCTCCTCATGTTTCTCTCTCCTTCTTTCCCCTTCTTCTCTCTTCTTCTTCCTCTTCTCTTCTCCCCTCTTCCTCTTTCCTCCTCTTCCCTTTCCATCTCTTCCTATCCTCATGATATCTTTGTTTCCTGTTATTTGCTTCCCTCCTCGTCCTTTTCGTCTTCCAATCCACCTTAAGGGTTTCTTTTCCTACTTTCCATTCCACGTATTATTTTCCTCCTCTTCTCCCCTTTCCTCGCTGCTTGGTATTATCTCCCTTTCCATCATTTCATGTTATTTCTTCCTCACTTTCATCTTTGTTCCATCTCCATCTCCTCCCCCTTCCATACTCTATAACAGTGAGGGGTGGGGGAGTGGGAAGGGGGAGGAAGAGGGGGAGAGGAATGTGAGAGGGAGGGGGAGAGGAATGTGAGAGGGAGGGGGAGAGGGAGGGGAGGGGAGATGAGAAGGAAGGAAGGGGGAAGAGGAGAGTGGAGGGAGGGAATGAAGGAGGAAAGGCTGAAGGGGGAAGAAGAGAGGGGCGGAGGGAGGGAGAGGGAGGTGAGGAACAGACGGATAGACGGGAGGGAGGGGAGGAAGAAGTGAGAGGGGAGACGAAGGGTGAAAAGAGGCACAGAGGGACGGAGGGTGGAGGTGGGAGGGAGGGGAGGGGCAAGGGAAGAGAAGAGGGGGGGAAGGGGGGAAATATACCACTTCCTAGGGTTGTAACGTTTGTAAAATGACCCGCTGCTTGGGTCTGGGCGCAGGCAACCTGACCTGGACGTAAGGCGAGCGAGTGCCTACTACACTGGACGGGAAGGGTAGAGGGAGAGGGAGAGGGGGAGCCAGAGGATGTGAGGTAAGGATAGTGAGGGAGAGAGAGGGAGGGAGGGAGAGGGGGAGCCGAGGATGTGAGGTGGAAGTGAGAGAGGGAGAGAGAGGAAAGGGGAGAGGGAGAAGAAGAGGAGGGGAGGGGAAGAAGAGAGCCGGAAGAGATGTGAGGTGGAAGTGAGGGGGAGAGAGAGAGGAGGGGAAGGGAGAGGGGGAGCCGAGGATGTGAGGTGGAAGTGAGGGGGAGAGAGAGGGAGGAGAGGGAGAGGGGGAGCCGGATATAGGATGATGAGGTGGAAGTGAGGGGGAGAGAGAGGAAGATGGGGAGGGAGGAGGGGGAGCTTTGGAGAGACGTGGGGAGGTGGAAGTGAGGGGGAAGAGAGTGGGAGGGAGAGAGGGGGAAGCCCAGGGGAAAAATGGAAAGGAGGAAGAGGAGAGGGAGAGGAGAGAGGGGGAGCCGAGGATGTGAGGTGGAAGAGAGTGGAAACCCAGGATGTGAGGTAGAAAGGAGAGGGAGAGAGAGGGAGCGGGAGAGGGAGAGAGTGCCCACGGAATGAAGATTGGGAGAGGGAACCGAAGCAGAGGGAGAAAGAGAGGGGAGAGGGGAGAGGAAAGAGGCAGAAAGGAGAGAGGGAAAGAGAGAGGGAGAGGAAGGGGAAACGAGTACGAAAGGAAAGGGAATAGGATGGGGAGAAAGGAGAGGGAGGTAGAGTGAATGGGATAAGAAGGGGGTGTAAGATAGGGAATAATGGAGAGTAAAAGGAGGGGGATTATGAGGGGGGAGGAGGAGAACTAAGGAAAGAGTAGTGGAAAGGATGGGTGAGAGGAGGATAATGTAACGAGAACAGCAAGCAAGAACATAAACAAGAATAACAAGAAAACAAGTCGAAAGAACAAGTACTTTTACCGCAACACATGGCCTACAGACCTAACCTAACCAGACCTAACCTAACTTGGTGAACGATGAAAATAAAAACGTAATCGTTAGGCATTAAATGTAAATCTTCGCCAGACGGAGACACCCTCTTTGAATTAAATCACAAATTTACATTCCCGACTCAGACACCACACGTCATTTAACGGACAAATAAAAGGCTCATTAAACTTCGGCGCCTCTCCAATAGATGGCGTTCGAGTTTCCACACGGTTTCTCACCGAGTCGTCAGCGCCATCTATTGGCTAATATACAGAGGCCGGTGACCTTTCCTCCTCCCTTACACAAGATTATTTGGCGCGAGGTCGTCCCGCTTCTAATGAGGATGGGGGAGAAAGGGAGAGAGGAAGAGGAGAGAAGATGAGAGGGTAAAAACGATAGAGGAAGAGGTGGGGGTAAGAAAGAGAGCAAAGGGCATAGAGGAAGAGAGGGAGTGAAGAGAGAATGTAAGAGGGAGAGAGAGAGACAGGGAGAGGAGAGAAGAAAAAAGAGAAATTAAGAGAGGAAGAAGAACAGAAGGAAGGTAAAAAGAAAGGAACAGAGGGAAACGAACATGAGAGAAATGAAGATGAGGTTAAGGGAGTGGGTGTAGCTATGGCAGGAGTAAAAAAAAATAAGGTAGATAAACAGAAGAACGGAGGTGGGTGTAGGTGAAGTTCAGGGGAATGGATAAAAGAATGGAGAAGGGTAAAGGGGAGGGGGGGGGTAAGAAGTGAGGTGAAACGCTAAACGGAAAACATGACCCGTTAAAGAACCGACAAACAACACTACTGAGTGAGGTCTACGAAGATGAATCAAGGGAAAGGAGAGGGGGAAGGGAGGGGCTGAAGGCAGAGTGAGAGAGAGAGGAGGAGGAGGGAGGGAGGGAGGAGGGAGGAGGAGGAGGAGGAGAGGGAGAGGAGGGAGAGGGAGGGAGGGAGAGAGGGAGGGAGGGAGGGAGGGAGCGGAGATATAAAGAGAGAGTGTTTATTTATTATTATTTTATTTATTTATTTATTTATTATTATTATTATATATTGTCATTTTTATTTATATTTATTTATTTATATATATTTATATTTATATATATTTTTATATATATATATATATATATATATATATATATCTATA
>NC_091550.1:13233316-13235816 GCF_042767895.1 Penaeus vannamei | reverse complement strand
CCCATACCCTTTCCCTTTCCCCCTCTCCCTATACCCCTACCTTTCCCCCTCATCTCTCTTTACACCCCTCCCCTTTCCTCGCCCCTCCTCTCCCCCTATATCCCTCCCCCTCTCCCCCAAGTACCCCTCCCTCATCTCCCGCCCCTCTCCCCCTCTCCCTATACCCCTACCTTTCCCCCTCATCTCTCTTTACAACCCTCCCCTTTCCTCGCCCCTCCTCTCCCCCTATATCCCTCTCCCTCTCTCCCCCAAGTACCCCTTTCTTCCTCGCAAGAGCCCGACCCCCAAACACAGAGCGGCGATGGCATATCCCCTGTGTACCGAAGCCCGTGTAAACAGCAATGCAAATAACAATCTTGCCAATACCTCCAGCCTCCTCGTCGTTTCCGAAGAAGGGGAGGGCGAGGGGAGGGAAGGAAGGGGAGGAGGGCGAGGGGAGGGGAGGGAAGGAAGGGGAGGAGGGCGAGGGAAGGGGAAGAGGGCGAGGGGAGGGGAGGGAAGGAAGGGGAGGAGGGCGAGGGGAGGGGAGGGAAGGAAGGGGAGGAGGGGGAGGGAAGGGGAAGAGGGCGAGGGGAGGGGAGGGAAGGAAGGGGAGGAGGGCGAGGGGAGGGGAGAGAGAAGGAAGGGGAGGAGGGAGCGAGGGAAGGGGAAGAGGGCGAGGGGAGGGGAGGGAGAGGAAGGGGAGGAGGGAGCGAGGAGGGAAGGAGAGGAAGGAAGGGGAGGAGGGCGAGAGGGAGGAGGAGGGCGAGGGAGGGGGAGGGAGGGCGAGGGGAGGGGGAGAGAAGGAAGGAGAGGAGGGATGGGAGTGAGAGGGAGGAGAGACGCAGGGAGAGAAGGGAAGGAAGGAGAGGAGGGATGGACGGGAGAGGAGAGCGAGGGAAAGGGAAGGGAAGGAAGGGAGGGATGGAAGGGAGGGGAGAGGAGGGGGGAGGGAAGTGAAGGGGTGGGAGAACTAAAGGAAGAGGGAAGGAGAGAAGCCAGGGGAGGGGGGGGAAAGGGAAGGAAGGGGAGGCGATGGGAGGGAAAGCAAGAGGGAGGAGGAGGAGGAGAGGAGGAAGGAAGGAGGGAGAAGCGAGGAAAGGACAAGGAGAGGTGAGGCGGGGAAGGAAAAGGAGAAGTGAGAAGGGAAGGATGGGGAAAGGGGAGGAGAGGAGGGGAGAGGAGGAAGTCGGAAGAAAGTGGGGGTGGGGAGAGGGAGCGCGAGAGGGGAAGAGTGGGAAGAAGGAGTGAGGTGAGTAAAGAGGAGGGATGAAAAGAGGAATTGAATGGGGGTGGGTTAGGGGTGTGTGGTGGTGGGTGGGGGGGTTAAGCGGGCTCTGGGAGGAGGTAAATATACGAACCTGAAGAAAATTAAGAAGAAATGAAACGAGGATAAAGCAACAGATGTGAAAAAGAGAAAAAAAATGTGCAATGGATGAAAAATGATGAAAAATGTGCTAGACCAAGGAAGGATATGGAGAGGAAGACGAGGAGGGCGGAAGAATATAAGATGGAGGAGAAGGAGGAGCAGGAAAAAGTAGAAGACGAAGACGAAGAGGAAGAAGAGGAGGAGGATATTAAGATGACTAGGATCAGACGAAGAAAAAGTAAACCAAAAGAATGAGAAGAAGAAAAAAACAAAGAAAATGACACACATAGCCGAAGGACGCAAACCAGAAAACAGAACAGGAAAACGAAGGAAAATTCGCAAAAAAAGGAGCATAAAAGACCAAAAAAGACCCCCAAAAGAAAAGCAAGGTCAACGTTAATTAGAGTTTTGTGTGTGCTTTCCCCGACTCGCCTGAATAATTCCCCGAGACGCAATGCAACTTCTCGACTAATCAATCCCGAAAGAGGGCTTGGCCTGTGTTGACGACAACCCCCTCCCCCTCCCCCCTCTCTCTCCCCCACCTCCTCCCCCCTCCCCCGCGCGCACCTGAAGCCCGTTTTCCAAAAGGTCCGCTTCAGCCCCACTCCCAATCCCGCTCGGTCCCCTCGGTCCTTCCGACGTTTCTTTGGCGTCATTTTCCTTTACTTTTTTTCTCTTCGTTTCTCGTCTCTTTCTCCTCTCGTGTGTGTGTGTGTGTGTGTGTGTGTGTGTGTGTGTGTGTGTGTGTGTGTGTGTGTGTGTGTGTGTGTGTGTGTGTGTGTGTGTGTGTGTGTGTGTGTGTGTGTGTGTGCATGGATAGAAATAGATAGATAGATAGATAGATAGATAGAGAGAGAGAGAGAGAGAGAGAGAGAGAGAGAGAGAGAGAGAGAGAGAGAGAGAGAGAGAGAGAGAGAGATGAGAGAGAGAGAGAGAGAGAGAGAGAGTGCGTGTGTGTGTGTGTGTGTACGTGTGTGTTCGCGCGCGCGCGTGTGTGTGTTGTGCGTGTGTGTGCGTACGTGTGTGTGCGTACGTGTGTGTGCGTACGTGTGTGTGTGCGTGTGTGCGTGCGTGTTTAAGTGCTTGAGTATGCGTGAGTGGCTGCACCCCCCCCCCTCTCCCTCTTTCCCTCGCTCTCCCTCTCTCTCTCCT
>NC_091550.1:13223316-13228316 GCF_042767895.1 Penaeus vannamei | reverse complement strand
ATAATGGTAACAAAAAAAATAAATGAACAAAAATCGTGTCTTATAACTATCGAGTGGATTTTGTTAAGGGTGATGAGTATAGGAGCAGCAGCAGTAGTAGTCGTAGTAGTAACGGCAACAACAGTAGTAGCACTAACAGTAGCAGTAGTAACAGAAGTAGCAGTTATAGCATTAATAGTAGCACTAGTAGCAGCAGCACCAATAGCAGTAGACAGAGTAATAGTTGTAGTAATAAAAACGTGATAATAGTGATTATGATAGGAAAACAATACTACAATAATAATAACAAAAATTATTGCAAAAACAATGAATACTCTTCAGTGAAGGCGTAAAAATAACAAATCATCATAACGATAACATCAGCATTAAAAGACATCATAAAAATTCACCACAAAAATCACACACGAGCAATCTCGCCGACCACTTTCACAATCCCGACAACGACTTCAATTCGCTCATCCACCCCACCCCTACCCCTCCACCTTCCATCCCCAGCCTCTCCACCCATGCTCCCCAACCCCTCCACCTTCCCTCGCCAGTCCCTCCACCTATACTACCTAGTCCCCTCCACTCTCCAACCCCTCTCCTCTTCTTCGCTCTCCAGCACCTCCACCTATACTCCCTAGCCCCTCCACCTATACTCCCCACCCTCCACGTCCACCTTCCCTCCCCATCCTCCTCCTCCTCCTCCTCCTCCTCCTCCGCCCTCTCCCCTTCACCTAATTCCCAACTCCATCGCCTCCTCAACAACTCTCCCTCTCTTCTCGCCTTCTCTCTCTTTCCCACCACTTTCCCCACTATTTTCCCTTCTAACCACCCATTCACCCCCAACCCCACCCTCGCTCCCAACTCTCCTCCTACAGGGATACGAAGCGCCGACCGACCAACCGACCGACCGACCGACTGACTGACTTGATTGACCGACCGACTGACTGACTTACTTGACTGACCGACCAACCAACCAGCAATTACATCCGAACCGCCACCGCCACCGCCACCGCCACCGCCGCCGTTTACCGCGAAAGCATGCAAATGACGTTAAGTTACACGAACCAGCGCCAATGGAGATCGAGGTAATAGCGTTTAACCCGCGCCCGGACACTCGCTGGCACGCGGGCGGGACGGGACGGGACGGGCGGGGCGGGGCGGGACGGGAAGAGAGGAGGGGGAGGAGGGGGTGTCGCAGAGCCCGCCCGCCCGCCCGCCCGCTCGCTCTCCCGCCCGGCCCAGCGCTCGCTCAAAAGGATTAATTCTCGACTCCTCTCCCTGATTAGGTAGGAAAGCTCGCATCGACTTCCTCCGACAACGGCTCCTCTTCCTCCTCCGTTTATTAAGACATTTTTTTTCTCTCTCTCTTTTTCTTCTCATCTCCTCCTTCCTCTTTCTATCCGCAGTATCATAGCTGCTTCCTCATTCTCTCTTCCTCTGTTCATCTTATTTTCCCATTTTCTTCTTCCTCCTCCTTCATCTCCACCACTTCCCCTTCCACCAACTCCTACTCCATCGCTACTCCCACCACCTCCACCCCCAACCTCCCTAATCATCCTACCCCCCTAACCCACTCCTCCCCCAATCCCCTCTCACCCCATCCTCCACCAACTCCCCCACCACCCCGCTACTCCCCCCACCCAGTCCTACCCCCCCAACCCCATCCCCCCCAACTCCCACCCCACCCTGCTACTCCCCCTACCACTCCCACCCCTCTTCGCGACATCGGCAACCATCGGAACGGGATTTCACTCCGACTCGAATCTTAAATGGATTATATACTGAAGGGAGGGAATCTGGCATTGCACTCGCGCTCGCTCAGCAACCCCCAATTTGCTGCAATATTCCCGCGCAGAGACGATTGAAATGGGTAAAAAAAAAATGAAGAGAGGGGAAAAAAGGTAAAAAATCAAAAGTGAAAGGTTGGGTAGGGCGGGGATGGTGGTGGTGGTGGTGAGGGGGGGGGGGGGTTACTGCCTGTAAGAGATGAACACTGGAGAACCCGTTTTGAATGACGTCACGCATCATGATCTTGCCCGATGGTGAGATGTGTCGTGACGTCATCTTATCCGCTCTTGCTATTGGCTAGCACACCTCGACCGACGTTTGAAGCTACGCCCATTCAAATTACGCCGTTATATCAATCTTTCATTTTGAAATATGCAAGAAAGTACAATAATATAAGCAAAATTCACACCTATTCACCGATGACGTCACGACTTAACACTCCCGCCTCCTGCTGCGTTGCTTCACCTTATGACGTCACGCAACCAACGCTTCCTAATGGCCACAAGATACACAAGGGGGGAGGAGAGAGGGAGAGGGAAAGAAAGAGGAGGAGGGATTGGGGAGAGAGAGAGGGAGGAGGAAAGAAAGAGGATTGAGTGGGGAGAGAAGTAGGGAGAGGGAAAGAGAGAGAGGAAGGGTATAAGTGAGAGAGAGGGCGAAAGAGAGAGGTGCAGGGAGTGGGGAGAGAAAGGGGAATAAGGAAAGAGAGTTGAGAGAGAGGAGAGGAGTGACGAGAGAGGAGAAAGAAGAGAGATGCGCGAAAAGAAAAAGAAGAGAGAAAAATAAAACAAGAAAAAAAAGAGAAGCGAAAGATACAAGAAAAAAGGAGAAAGAAGCGAGTCAAAGAAAACAGGAAGCGAGATACAACCAACATGTAAAAAAAAAAGTAAATAAAGAATAAAAAAACGGGAACCAAAAATGAAGAAATAACCAAAAAAAAGACTAACTAATAAAAAGGAAGAAAAACAAAAAGGGAGAATATACTGAAGGAGGAGAGAAACAGCTTGATGACGTCGGCTGTAAACGGGCTGGATGGATGAGCGCGTCAGCTTTTAGCATCTGTTAATTGTGTTAAATTAGAGTTGGATGAGGTGCAAGGAGGGGATTAGAGGGGGGAGAGGGAGAAAGGGAGAGGGGGAGGGAGAGGGGGAAGGGAGAAAGGGAGAAGAGAAGGGAGAAAGGGAGAGAGGGGAGGGAGAAAGGGAGAGGGGGGGGTAGAAAGGGAGAGGGGGAGGGAGAAAGGGAGAGGGGGAGGGAGAAAGGGAGAGGAGGGGGGGAGAAAGGGAGAGGGGGAGGGAGATTAGAAGATTAGAGGGGAAGGGAGAGGGAGATTAGAGGGAGAAAGGGAGAGGGGAAGAGGGAAAGAGAGAGGTGAGAGTGAGAAAGGGTAAGGGGAGAGAGACAGAAAGGGGGAATTATGAAATAGAGAGAAAAAGAGAGCAGGATAACGGAAAGGCTTGGTGGGAAAGGAAGAGCGAGAAAGCGAGCGAAAGAAAGAAAGAGATAGCCTAGGAAAGGTAGAGGAAGATGGAGAAAAGAAACCAGACCCGAAGAGATTGTAGATTCGGAGAAAGAAAAAGAAGAGGAAAAAGGAACTAACCAAAAATAAGAGAAAAATATACTGGGAACAGATCCGCCCTTCATTTCTTTCATCCCGCCTCCCAACTATCCTCCCTCCCACTCATTCACCTTCCCTCCTGCCCACCTACCTACCCAACCACCCTCCTTCGCTCCCTCCCTCCCTCCTTCCCTCTCACCTACCCAACCACCCTCCTTCGCTCCCTCCCTCCCTCCTTCCCTCTCACCTACCCAACCACCCTCCTTCGCTCCCTCCCTCCCTCTTTCCCTCTCACCTAACCAACCACCCTCCTTCGCTCCCTCCCACCCTCTTTCCTCCCCACCTACCCGACACCCTCCTTCGCTCCCTCCCTCTCTCCCTCCCACCTACTCAACCACCTTCCTTCGCCCCCTCCCTCCCTCCCAACAACCCATCCTCCTCCTCTCCATCCCTACCTCCCACCCACCCATCCTCCCTCCCTCCCACTCACCCTCCCTCCCTCCCAACAACCCATCCTCCTCCTCTCCATCCCTCCCAACCTCCCACCCTCCCTCCTATCCTCTCCATCACACTCTACAACTCACTCTCTACATCTCGGCAAACATCCTTCATGATCGACAGAGGGATCGTGTCTCCGGCCCCGAAATGACACGCTGATATTAATGAGCATCTCCAAGACGGCGGCTGAGGGAGAGGGGGGGGAGAGGGGGGGGTAGGAGGGAGAAGGGGGGGAGGTAGGAGGAGGGAGAAGAGGGAGGGAGCGGGGGAGAGCGGGGAATACCAAGGAAAACACGCGGGGGAAGAGTAGGCGGGCTGGAAGAGAAGAGAGAAAGGGGGGGGGGAGGGAGGGAGGGAGGAGGAAGAGAGAGAGGGAGGGAGGGGGGGGAGAGGGGGAGGGGGTGGGAGGAGGAAGAGAGGGAGGGGGAGGGGAGGGAGGAGGAAGGGGGGAGGGGGGGAGGGGGGGAGGGAGGGAGGGAGAGAGGGAGAGAAGCACACGAGAAAGTGAACGTTAATTTGAAAGAAAATGGTGAGAGAACGATAGAATGAAAATTAAGAAAGGAGAATACAGAGATAGAGACTGAGAAATACAAATGATGAGTGTGGGAGAGAGAGAGAGAGAGGATGAAAATCAAAATAAGCCAAAGCAAATGAAAACAGAGTGCCTTCGCTCCAGGATACAAATTGAGGAGTGAAGTAGGTGCCTGAGCGATGCGATTCTCTTTCTTCTCTCTTTGTCTTTCTCTTTCTCTCTTTCTCTCTTTCTCTCTCTCTCTTTACTTCTTCCTAACACCCTGCTCTCCCTTCTCATATCTCCTTCCTTCCTGTCTCTCTCACCCGCTTACATCCTTATCGTTCCTTCCTTCCCTACTACCCTCTCCCCCATATCTCCTCTTTCCCCTCCTTCCCCTTATCCTTCGCCCGCTTCCTCTTCGCCACTTAACCTCCTCCGCCCACGCTAACACTGCCATCATTCAGACTCAATCTCGGGCCCGCGGTGCCAAAGCAGCCCTCGCGCCGCCCTGTTGCCTGGCCGTGCTTGGCCGTCCCGCGCGTGACGCATCGCCTTCATCTCCTCTTTCTCGCTCTTTCCTTCTCTCTGTCTCTGTCTCTTTCTCTGTCTCTGTCTGTCATTCTCTATCTGTCTGCCTCTGTCTCTCTGTCTGTC
>NC_091550.1:13210816-13215816 GCF_042767895.1 Penaeus vannamei | reverse complement strand
TCCTCCCTCTCCCCTATCCTTCTCTTTTTCCTCCCTCCCTCTCTCCCCTACTTCTCTTCTTCCTCCTCCCTCTCCCCTTCTCTTTTTCCTCCTCCCTCTCTACTTCTCTTTTCCTTCCTCCTCCCTCTCCCTACTTCTCTTTTTCCTCCTCCCTTCCCCACTTTTCCTCCTCCTCTTCCTTCTCTACTTCTCTTCCTCCCCTCCTCCCCTACTTCTCTTTCTTCCCCCATCCCTCTCCCTACCCTTTCCCTCTCTCCCTTCTTCCCTCACCCCTTCCCTTCCTCCCTCCTTCTCCCCAACATTTTCCTCCTTCCCTTCCTCCCTTTCCTCCCTCCCTTTCCCCTAGCCTTTCCTCCCTCCCCCTTACCCCTTACCCCCTTCCTTCCTCCCTCCCATCCCTCACAATGACTTCTCCTTTCCCCTCCTTCCGAGCCAGGCCACGCCCAGACTCGGCCCTCACGGCGGAGCGAGGGGGATGCCGCAAGTCACCAAGATTCCTGAATCGGTCCTTCGTTTTTTTTCCCCGCAAGTCAAGTCACTCAAGTTTTGGGTTCAGTCGGAAGCCCTAACTTAACCTCCTCTTCAACGCTGATGAAGTTAACGAATTTCCCGTTCCTCACCCCCTTCGCCTCAACTCTTGCTTCACCCCGCCCCCCTCCCCTCCTCAACGAGAAATGAACCATTGTCCTTCCTTCACCCCTCCCCCCCTCCCCACATCATTCACATCATAGAAGAAGAATCGGCCAGGCTTTGCTTCCACCTCGTCTAGAAAGTTATCCTCCCCCTCACCTCACCCCTGGCTTCACTCCCCTCACCACCCTTATCTCAAATCCACAAGCCAAGCCAAGCCAAGCCTAAGCAACTCAATCTCCACCTTTATCTCGACTTCCGTCCTTCTCAAAAACTCTTCTTTAAGGGAAAAGAAAAAGAAAGAGAGAAAGAAAGAGAGGGGAAAAAACAACCCCCCCAAAAAGACGCCAAGACAAGACAACGAAAGGAAAAGAAAAAGAGAATGCAAGAAAATAAAAACGGAGAGAATAAAAGCAGAAATCTCCGTCACAGGCAGCGTTACGTCCCCTCATTACGCGCGGTGACGTCACAGGGGCCGGCCACGTCCAGCACCGCGCCACAAAGCGGACGTTTCGAGTCGCTCTGGAGAATAGGTGGAGGGATGAGAGGATGAAGGACAGGAGGAAGGGAAAGAAGGGGAGGAAGGGGAGGAAGGAGAGAAGGATAAAGGAAATGAGGAAGGGAAGGAAGGAGAGAAGGTAAAGGAAAGGAGGAAGGAAGGGAGGGAAGGAGATAGGACAAGAGGAAGGGAAAGAGGGAGAGGAGAGAAGGGTAAAGGAAAAGAGGAAGGGAGGGAGGAGGAAGAGGAAGGGAAAAGAAGGAGAAAAGGAAGAAGTAAGGAGAAAGGGAGGGAGGAAATGAGATAAGAAAAGAGGAAGGAAAGCAAGAAGAGAAGGAGAAAGAGGGAGAGGGAAGAGAAAAAGGAGGGAAATAGAATGGAAATAAAAGGTAAAAAGAGGAAAAAGGGAAAAGGTAAAAAGAGAAAAAGAGAGGTGCGGGAGGAGTGAAGGCAAAGGGGGAGAGAAGGTAAAAATGGCCGAGGAAAGAGGAAGAGGAGAGGAAGAGGAGAAAGGTAGGAAGATGAAAGCTCAACGTGGCACTCACCAATTCCCGCCATGATCACTGTGCCACACTTCGCTCTAATGCTTCCCTCTTCGCCGTCCTCCTCTTCCTCTATCGACTCATCCTACTCTTTCTATTCCATCTCCCCTCTCTATTCTCTCTTCATTTTACAATTTGAAGCCCAGGCACCCAATTCTAAGACTAAAAACAAACAACAACCGAACTTACGACAAAGATAACAAAATGTACACAAACAAAGATGAGACACGAAGCAAAACAATAAAAAACAAACAAGCAATCATCTCCCTGCCACCTCATCTAACGCAAACGAATTACGAGTAAACAAAGCCAATTCCACCAAGACGACATATCCACTCCTCTTACGTCACGAAACAACCAATCAGCAATCAACCCCTCCCCTACCCTGCCCCCTCCCCCATCGTTATCCACCTCCCATTCCGTGCCAGAAATCCCGACCCTTCGCCCTTCTCCCTTCTCCTCCTCTCCTCTCCCACCTCTCCATTCGCTTTCGCCCCCCTTCCCTCCTCCTCATACCCTCTCCTTCCCTCATTGCCCATATTAGAGTCTCCTCCCCTCCCCCCCCCCTAATCACTCCCTACCTCCCTCTCTCTCTCCCCTCAATCCCTCCGTCTCCCCCTCACCCCTCTTCCTTCCCTAAAGACGTCCCGTCCCGTTCTCAGGTCACGTTCGCGGGTCACGTTCGTTCGGAGACGCTGGGCTGAGCTGGCCGCCCGACGCTTGAGCGCCAGCGGAGGCAACGAGGGCGCGGTGCCAGCTTCCGCTCAACTTTGCTAGGGTGGGCGTTGGGGGAGAGGAGAGAGAGGAGAGGGAGGAGGGAGGAGGAGGGAGAAGGAGAGAAGGGAAGAGGAGGGAAGAGACAGAAAGGAGAGGAGAAAAGAGAAGAGCGATGGGGCGAGGAGAGACAAAGAGAAGAGAGGGGATAGGAGAGAGGAAAGAGGGGAGGGAAGGGGACGAGAGAATAGCAGAAAGAGGGAGGATAAATGAGGGATAAAATGGGAAAAGAGGAGGGGGGAGAAACAAAAGAAAAAGATACGCATGGAAAGAGGAGAACAGACACGTGTGTAAATGCATTTCGCACCAACCACACCCCATAATCGTCACCTCCATCTCAGCCCATACAAGAGACAACGCCAAAAGGGCTTATTTCTTCCTACTTTCAAAAGATATCAAGTCTCCCAGAGAGCAACAGAACCCTGAGCTCCCATTACAAACGCACGCTGGTCGTAATAAGAGGGTATCGACATCCTTTGCCCTTTTAAGACAATCAACACTGGAGGCCGGGCATGGCATCAACAAAAGCGTGCGCACCGGCAAACACGGGCAAAGGAAAACGCAAGCAAATATAAACACACGGACAATTACACTTGTAAATACACATACTAATAAATGCACATACACAGGCATATTCACGCGCACACGGCAGAAGCAGAATGGTTAGCGGACACAGAGAGCGTAACGGTAAGTAAACAAGCACACGACGCTGACATTTTCAAGTCATGGCGCCGCTGACCCACCGGAAGTCTGCTTTCCCTCATTCTCCGTTCTCTCTTCTCCTCTCCTGACCAATGCTCCCTTTAACCCCACTTTATTGCCCCCATCTCTCGGACTCTCCCATTCGTGCCCTGCCTCCCTTCCCCCATCCCCCGCCACTCTCCCCCACATCGCCCCCTCTCCCCGACCCAGAAATCTTTTACGCCGTTTCCCACTCTCTCTCTCCTCGTCCTCCCTCCCCCTGCCCCATTTCCTTTCCTCCTCCCTCTCCCCTTCCCTCATCCTTCCCTTCCCCTTCTTCCCACCCCCTCCCTCTTCCTTCCCGTACCCCTCCACTTCCCACCTCTCCGACCCTCCATCCATCCATCCATTGCCCTTCCCATTTGCCGCCCCCTTCCCTCCTCGCCCGCCACCTCCCCTCTCCCTCCCCCTACACCCCCTTCCACTCCCTCCCTCCACGCCCTCCCCACCAACACTAAGCCCCGTAATCAGCTGGCGTCGCGAAGGAGCATCAGAGAGATCCACTCAGCCACTCATAACAAGCTCCTTCCCTCCTGCGCGACCCCGGGGTGAGGCTCGACCTTCGGCCCCGGGGGGAAAGCGGCGAGATTGGCGCGGCCCCTCGCGACAAAGCGGAGGGCGGGAGGCGGAGGGCATATGGCGCGACTCGTCCTCTTCCTCCAATTCTTCTTTATCGCGGTCTTCCTCTCTCGCCTCTTTCATCGCTGTCTTCCTCTCTCGTCTCTTCCTCCAATTCTTCTTTATTGCGATCTTCCTCTCTCGCCTCTTTCATCGCAGTCTTTCTCTCTCGCCTCTTCCTCCAATTCTTCTTATCGCGATCTTCCTTTCTCGTCTCTCCTCCAATTCTTCTTTATCAGTCTTCCCTTCTCGTCTCCTACCTCCGATTCTCTTCTATCGCGTTCTTCCTCTCCCGACTCTTCCTCCAATTCTTACTGATCTTCCTTTTCCTTTCTCTTCCTCTATGAGAAGCCATTTAAAGGTTTTGCACATTTTTTGTCCACATAAAGAGTTTAAAACGATCGTACAAGAAACAACTTATTTACTGCAACTACGATTTCTGGGACACATTCATACATAAACATATTTATATACATATTTATTATTGAACGAATAACCGCTGATATATGCAAATAATTTTCTTATGTTTCGTTAATCTTCGCAAATTTTCCTCTTTCTCTTCGCAATCTTCCAGTTCCTACTTTTTTCTCGAATTCTGCTTTTCTCTCTTGCTTCCCCTTCTTCCAAATGTACTCTTTGTTTCATCTTTTCTCCTTCTTTCTCCTTTCATCATCCTTTTTCTACTGCCCTCCTCATTAGAGCAGTAAACCACAAAAGCCAAAAATAAAATAATTTTTTAAAATAAACAAACAAACAAAATTCAAAAACACATAGATTACGCCCATCCATCTGATCTGACACTGATTGACAACCTAGTAATAATAATGAATATGCTCAATAAACTTTTGCGTCTGTATCGGAATGACTGACAATAAACAAACATTTTCCAGGAAAAAAGAATCGTTTGAATGCAACCCTATCAAAATTCAGTGACAAAAAAAATCTTTTGCACGCTCTTCTACAAATATACAAAATGCAAACCTTTCCTACCCGAAAATCCCAACCAATGTATACATTATTCACTCATTTAAATTTTTAAAAAAGGACGAGAACGAAAAAGAAAGAAAAAAAGGAGAGAGAGAGAGAGAGAGAGAGAGAGAGAGAGAGAGAGAGAGAGAGAGAGAGAGAGAGAGAGAGAGAGAGAGAGAGAGAGAGAGAGAGAGAGGTGGGGGGAACAAGGGAAGAGAGAGAAATAG
>NC_091550.1:13165816-13200816 GCF_042767895.1 Penaeus vannamei | reverse complement strand
ACTGGCCGCCCGTTCGCTGGCCATTCCATGCTTGGCCTCTTTCTTCCTCGGAGGATTTTCATTTGTGCTTTTAATTATCGTCATCCTTATTTGCTTTTTCTGTTGCAGATACTTGCATTTTCATTTCTGTTATTGTCATCATCAGTACTGTTGTTACTATTATCTTCCTTGTTTTCAGGATGACTATGATTTTACGACTTTTTCATTATCATTACATTGTTATTTCTATTATAATTCTTGTCATCATAAGAATCATCATCGTCATCAATCACTCACTCACTCACTCACTCACTCACTCACTCTCTCTCTCTCTCTCTCTCTCTCTCTCTCTCTCTCTCTCTCTCTCTCTCTCTCTCTCTCTCTCTCTCTCTCTCTCTCTCTCCACACACACACACACACATACATGCGCATGCATACACATACATACACACACACACACGTCTCTCTCTCCCTCTCTCTCCCTCTCTCTCTCTCTCTCTCTCTCTCTCTCTCTCTCTCTCTCTCTCTCTCTCTCTCTCTCTCTCGCTCTCTCTCTCTCTCTCTCTCTCTCTCTCCACACACACACATGCATACACACACACACGCGCGAACATACATACAAACTGTACATACATACATACTCACACACACACAAACTAAATACCACTTAGCAACAACAGGTACAGGCCAACAGCACTCGTTACCGGCCTCCCCCTCCCCACTCTCCCCCCTCCCAACTCCAAGCCCCTAATCTTCAATAACTGGTACCAGTATCGACCGGAAACGGAAACTGCAACAGATTCAAATTACCAACCTGGGTGAGGACCGGCCGTCTGTCTGTCTGTGTCTGCGTCTGTCTGTCTCAATATACAGGTTATCTATAATATGCAACTACAGTATATCCATCTCCTCACCATAACCCCCCCCCCCTCTTTCCTCTTAGAATTCCCTCACACCCTACCACATTTTCCCTCCTTAACCCTCGCCTCCTCCCCTCCCCAACCCTTCCTCCACCCCTCATCTCCTCCCCCCCTTGTAATTCCTCCATCTCTACCCCCTTTTACCTCCCCCCCACTAACCCTTCCCATCTACCCCCCCCCCCTTTGGGTATATAAAAAAAATTCGTCCCCCCAGGGCCCCGTTCCCCCCTGAGGTCGCCCGTAATTACGTGACCCGGAGCACGTTTCGCGAGAGGCACTGACCAACAGCATCGTCTGGCCCTCCATGGGATTCACGGCTCTCGAGTCCTCATGGCTTGAGCAAAGGTCGAGGTTCACTAGTGGTTGGGGGTGGGGTAGGGGGTGGGGGTAGGGAGGGGAATAGGAGAGGGAGAGGGTTGTGAGGGGGAATAGGAGAGGGAAAGGGTGGGGAGGGGAAATGGGAGAAGGAGAGAGTTGAGAGGGGAGGGAGGGTGTGGTGATGGGGAACAAGGTAGACGGAGGGGGGAAAGAGAGATGGGACAGAGGGTACGAGAGAGAGAAAGAGAGAGAGAGAGGGGGGGGGGCGGGGCTCACTCTAATGCTCTCAGAGTCCTGTTGATTCGGTGGATCATGTTCTGTGCTTGCCAGGTAAACGTCTGTCCATGTCATTTATCTCTTTTATTTCTCCCATTTCACTTTTGTCTGTATGTGTGCGCGCGCCCGCGCGCGTGTGTGTGTGCGTGTGCGTGCGCGTGTGCAAGTCTGTTTGTCTGTGTGTGAGTCTGTCTGCCTGTGTGCGTGTGAGTTTGTCTGTCTGTGTGGGTGTGAGTCTGTCTGTCTGACTGTCTGCCCACCTGCCTGCCTGTCTGCCCGCCCGCCCGCCTGCCTGCCTGCCTGCCTGTCTTCCTGTCTATCCCCGTCCACTATCTTACTTCCCAGTATCTCCCCCCCCCTCCCCCCCTAAAATGCATTAAGTCACGTGCCTAATTCCGGTCGCGGCAACGGCTGTGACGTCACTCTTCATTACATTCCGCTTTCGCATCGCAGCTCGTGCCGTCTTCGCAATCCTCAGGTCGACTATATTAACCACTGATGCTCTCTTATTCTCTTTCGTTTCCTCCCACTTCCCCTTTTTCCCTACTTTTTCCCCCCTCCTCTCTTACCTTCCCTTCATTCTCCATACTCAGTTTTCCTTTCCCTCTTCCTTTCTTCCTCTGTTTTCCTTCCCTCTCTTCCATTCCCATTTTCTTCCTTCCCAACCTTCTCACCTCGCCTTCCCCTTCCATTCTTTCATCATAAGCGTTTTCCACATCCCCCCCTTTCTCCTCCATCCCTTCTCTTTCTCTCCCCACCCACCATTTTCTCTCCCTTTTCCTCTTCCTCCTCTTCGCCTCTCATCCCATCCCTCTCCCTAACCCTCCTTTCACCCCCCCCTACCCATTACTTCTTCCTCCACTCCCACATTTCGACCCCGCCCCCAAATACCGCCCCTTCCCCCCTCCCTCCCTCTCTCCCTTTCTCCCTCCCCTAATGACCCCGCCCTCTATCCTGCCTAGAAGGTAAGTCGGCCAAGAAGTCCCTGTAAAGCGCCTTATGAGTTTCTTCCTCGTTTTGCTCGGACTAAGAAGGTAAGTAAAGGGTAGAGAGGGAGAAAGGGGAAAGGAGGAAAGGGGAAAGGGAGGAAGGGGGGGAAAGGAGGAAGGGGGGAAAGGAGGAAGGGGGGAAAGGAAGAAGGGGGGAAAGGGAGGAAGGGGGGGAGTAGTAGGAGATGAAGATACGAAGATGGGAGGGTGGAAGGGAAAAAGAGAAGGGTAATAAGGATGGAGAATAAGAACGAAGAGATAGAAATACCGTAGGCAGACAGTTTGTTGATAAAGATCAGGTATATAAACAGAGGGAGAAAAAATGAGTATAGAGATTTTGAGTCACCGTTTTCATTTTTGATTCTTCCGTCTTCACGCCTATTATCTTTTCAATCTTCAATTTTCAATCATTTATTTGCTGTCCTTCAAGTTTGCTAACTGAGAGAGAGAGAGAGAGAGAGAGAGAGAGAGAGAGAGAGAGAGAGAGAGAGAGAGAGAGAGAGAGAGAGAGAGAGAGAGAGAGAGAGAGAGAGAGAGAGAGAGAGAGATAGAGAGAGATGAGAGAGAGAGAGATGAGAGAGATAGAGAGAGATAGACAGAGAGAGAGAGTGAAAGAGAAGGAGAAGGGGAGAGATAGAGATAGAGATAGAGATAGAGATAGAGATAGAGAGAGAGAGAGAGAGGGTGAGAGAGAGAGAGAGAGAGGGAGAGAGAGAGAGAGAGAGAGAGAGAGAGAGAGAGAGAGAGAGAAGAGCGAGCGAGAGAGAGAGAGAGAGAGAGAGAGAGAGAGAGAGAAAGAAAGAGAGAGAGAGAGAGAGAGAGAGCGAGAGAGACCAAGCGAGCGAGAGGAAGAAAGAGATCGAGAATGAGAGAGACCGAGAGAAAGAAAGAGAGAGAGAAGGTTACAGAGAGAGAAAGAGAGACCAAGCGAGCGAGAGAAAGAGAGAGAGAGAGAGAGAGAGAGAGAGAGAGAGAGAGAGAGAGAGAGAGAGAGAGAGAGACAGAGATGAAGAGATATAGGGAGGGAGGGAGGGAGGGATGGGGGTGGGAGAAAGAGAGAGAGAGAGAGAGAGAGAGAGAGAGAGAGAGAGAGAGAGAGAGAGAGAGAGAGAGAGAGAGAGAGAGAGAGAGAGAGAGAGAGAGAGAGAGAGAGAGAGAGAGAGAGAGAGAGAGGAAGAGAGAGAGAGAATGTGAAAAGAGAGAAAGACACTCCTAACACTCCTGTCGATACCATTTAAGCCCTCCTGCAGATCGCGCGGTCACACAGACTTAATGTCCTCCTGGGCCGAGGAACGAGAGGGAGAGGGCGAGAGAGGGAGAGGGAAAGGGAGAGAACGAGAGGAAGAAGGAAAGGGAGAGAAAGAGTGGGAAAGGGTGAGGAAGCAAGAAAGTTGAGAGGGAAGTGAGGAAGAGAAAGAGGGAGAGGGAGGAGAGGAAAGGGAAGGGAAGAAGGGAAGAGAAAGAGGGAAGGAGAGAAACCGAAATATAAAGAAAAAATAAGGAAAGGGAACAAAAGAAAAAAAAAAATGAAAAAGAAAAAAATACATGACGGAGACCAACTGATCGCTTAAAATCGTCCGCAGCGCCTGACAGCTAGGGCAAGGAGAAGGGGAAAAGTGGAGAAGAGGAGAAAGGGGAAAGAGGGGAAGAGGATGAAAATAATGAGGAGGAAGGAAGCAGCCTTCGACTTCCCAACGCAACCTCCCTACACGCCGTCCCTTCGTAAACGCAAAAGGCCAAACCGTTGACAAGACCTACACGAAGAGGGGAAAGGGCAAAGGAAAGAAGGGAAAGGGAAGAAGGGAAAGGAGAGAAGAGAATGGGGTAAGGAAAGGGTAAGGGGGAGGTGGGAAGCGAAGGAGAGGAATGGGGGATAGGGGAAAGCAAAGAAAGGAAGGGGGAAAGGGGAAACGAAGGAGGGGAGAGAGGAAATGAAAGGGAGGAAGGGGGAAAGGAGAGAAGAGAATGGGGTAAGGGAAGAGTAAGGGGGAGATGGGAAGCGAAGGAGGGGAATGGGAGAGAGAGGAAAGGGGAAATGAAAGAGAGGAAGGGAGAGAGGGGAAACGAAACAGAGGAATGGGGGATATGGGAAAGGAAAGAGAGAAAAAGGGAGAGGGGCAAAGAGAAAGGGGAGGAGAAGGTCGCTCATCGCTGACCAAGCTCCCCTTCCTTGCCCATTTCAACCCCTCGGACACAATGCAACTGCATTTTCCCTGACCAGAATAAATCTCAGAAGGTTCTGCACGCCACCTTTCAATTCAACCCTCTCCCCCTCCCCCTCCCCCTCCCTCTCCCCCGATCTTCCCTCCCCCTTCCCCTCTCCTCCCCCGATCTTCCCTCCCCCTTTCCCTTCACCTCTCAAATCTCTGCCAATAACCGTGAAAGAATTGTTAGCCCTTAAAAAAATATCTAGCGGTCTCCTCTTTCACTTTTCGCCTTCTTCCTCGTTATATCGCCCTGTCCCTATTCCCGTTCTTGTCTTTTCCCATTCTTTCCGTCTCTCCTAACTAATCCCGCTAAAATACACACACACACACTCACTCTCTCTCTCTCTCTCTCTCTCTCTCTCTCTCTCTCTCTCTCTCTCTCTCTCTCTCTCTCTCTCTCTCTCTCACTCTCACTCTCACTCTCACTCTCATCTACTTTTATTTTCTCACTTTCCCTTACCTTCTAATAAACGATCATTTCTTCTAAATCAAATCAAGCATCAAATTCATCTCTCTCCCGCCCAAAATGAATAAAATAAAATAAAACACAAAAATCTTCCCCGTTTCCGCGTCTCTTAACACCTTCTACCTAACACCATATAATGTCTCTTACAAACTGAAACCAAGGGAAAAAAGTCGAAGTAACAATAAATATACTCCTTATATTCATCAGCCACAGTAATAACTTTTCAAAAGAAACTAAATACGTAGATAAATAAACTAAATAACAAGATAAACAAATAAATAGGCAATACGCAAATAATTCAATCATACACATAAACAAACAAACAAATTATGAATGAATGAAGGAATGAGTGAATGATTGAAAAAATAAAAACAAATACATAAATAAAGAAATCAACGTTAAACAAATACATAAATAAATAAATAAATAATAAACAAATACATAAATAATAAATAAATAATAAACAAATATATAAACAAACCACCAACCACACACCAACCTGAACCTCAGCGCCTCTACCAAGGCCTATGTAAGTACTTCTATAGACCTTGGGCCCAAGGTCTATAGAAGTACTTATACAGACCTTGCTTGGGCCTCTACACCCCGCCTCGCCACACCCACAATCCCGAATCTCCGACTCCCCGAATCCGTCCCTGCTAATCTCCAATCCCCGAATCCGTCCCCCGCTAATCCCTAATCCCCGAATCCGCCTCCCGCTAATCTCGCATCCCCGAATCCGTTCCCTGCTAATCCCGAATCCCCAAATCCGTCCCCCGCTAATCCCGAATCCCCAAATCCGTCCCCTGCTAATCCCGAATCCCCGAATCCGTCCCCCGCTAATCCCGAATCCCCGAATCCGCCTCCCGCTAATCTCGCATCCCTGAATCCGTCCCCCGCTAATCCCGAATCCCCGAATCCGCCTCCCGCTAATCTCGCATCCCCGAATCCGTCCCCTGCTTACCCGAATCCCCGAATCCGCCTCCCGCTAATCCCGAATCCGTCCCCCGCTAATCCCGAATCCCCGAATCCGCCTCCCGCTAATCCCGAATCCGTCCCCGCTAATCCCCGCCACACCGCGCCGTGCATGTGCGAGACAAACCCCGTTGCTAAATGAGCCTCTCTCGACCCCATTCGCTTGCGAGAGGCATCAGTTCACACTAGGATCCGCTTGATGAACGTTTCCCCCTTGAATGAACGTTCGACTTCATCAACGTTCATTTGTCGCGCGTTATGCTGATGAACTGAAACTTCGCTTTCAATTATATTCATCCAGATAAGTAATCCGCTTAAATGTACGTCAGATACGTCAGCATCCACATAAACATCCACATAATATATATCCACCTAAAACAACACTCACAAAAATATATCCACCTAAAACAACACTCACAAAAAATATATCCACCTAAAACTACACTTACATCCACTTAAACAACACCCACAACAAAAATACACCCACTAAAGAGAACATCCACACAAAATGTACCCACTCCCCCAAAAAAATAAAAGAAAGGAAAAGGAAAAAAACATCCACCTAAACGCAAACTCCCTCCACCAGCATCCACATCTCTCGCGACGCAAAATCCACTTCATCCCGCTCTCGCCGACCTCCAGGCCCGGCCTCTCCATCGCAAGAGACACTCCGCCTTACGCAAATGTATCTCGTGCAGGCTGCTTACCTTTCTATTCACAAACACAAGCAAGACCCCCCTCCCCCCCAAAAAAAAAGAAAAAAATCTAATTAAAGACGATAAACCATACCGAAGCAAAGAGACAAAAAAATGATAATAATAACAAATAAATAAATAAATATATATATATATATTATATATATATAATATATATATATATATATATATATATATATATATATATATATATATATATATATATATATATAAATCCTTCAATTAGTCAAAAATAAATCTACAAAAAAAAAAGAAAATTATAATTTCAAACCCAGCTACACACAAATGCCGTAATCAGATATAACTTCCCTCTGGCAACACAAGCTCTATTGATATTCTCTTTAATGAACCACAAATATTCAAGAAAGGGCCCTCAAACTAACCCCCCCCCCCATCCTCCTTTCTCCCTCACCCCCTGCTCTTCTTGCTTCCTCTCCCCCTTTCTCCCTCCCTCTCCTCTTCTTGCTTCCCCTCCCCCTTTCCACCAATTGCCTCTCTCCCCTCCTCTTCGATTCTTTCCCTCATCTACCTTTCTTTATCCCTTCCGACCTCTCTCCTTTGCCTCCTCTTCCTTCCCTCCCAACTTCCCCCTCTCCCTCCTCCCTTCCCCTTTTCATCTCCTCCTCCCCACATCCCCTCTCCCTCCCCCTTCCCCTTTTCATCTCCTCCTCTCCACATCCCCCTCTCCCTCTCCCCTTCCCCTTCGCATCTCCTCCTCCCTCCCCTCTCACCTACCCCCTCCCCCTCCCTCCCCCCTTCCTCTTCTCATCTCCTCCTCCTTCCTCCCCTCCCCTCTCATCCCCCCTCCCCCTCCCCCGTCAGCACACAAACCCCTCCGAGGAGCTCCTTCCGAGCCCCTTGAGCCGCCGCGCGTCTCGAGTGAACTGTTCCAAAAACCACTTGAACCCACGGCTTAAAAACACCCTTGCGCGCCCTAAGACAGGAATAAGAAAGATAAAAAAATATATATATTAATAAATTCTGGGGAAACAGCATAACATAGGTCAGTATGCCGAGACACATCGATCTGACGAGTGCGCGCACACGAACATATACACATGCGCAAATAAATATGCAAAAATACATGTCACATATACATGAGGCTTACACTTACATGTTTTGAAAATGTAATGAAATGTGTTTGCTTACAAAAAATAAGAAAAAAGAAAGAAAAGGAAAGAAAAGAAAAAAACATTTAATAAAAGAAAAGAAAAAAATAATAATCTACACCAAGATAGATACCCGGTAGATGGATGATACACACACAGATACACATACCTACATACATTAATACATACATAATACATCACATACATATGTAGATTATAGAATATTCTGGGGGGGTAAAGCAACCTCCATTAATCGGTTGGGTGACCAGGCACTTCCCTGAAAGTATGTGGGATTGGGGCGTCCTTGGGAAACGGGGAGGGACTTCAGGGACTTCAGGGACCCCTCGCCCGCTCCCGCGCCGTTTCCCAAGGACGCGCCGGTTCAACGCACTTACAATAAAGTGTGTTAAACTTCGCTGCTTCCCTGATCACCCAACAGATTAATTACAGGTTCTCCCTCTCTCCCTCTCCCTCCCTCCCTCCCTCCCTCCCTCCCTCTCTCTCTCTCTCTCTCTCTCTCTCTCTCTCTCTCTCTCTGTCTCTCTCTCTGTCTCTCTCTCTCTCTCTCTCTCTCTCTCTCTCTCTCTCAATCTGTGTGTGCGTGCGCCCGTGCGTGCACGTATAGATATACCGTATGTTCACATGTACAACCCCCATACAACCACCCCATAAACACAAACATAAACATAAACACACACACACACACACACACACACACACACACACACACACACACACACACACACACACACACACACACACACACACACACACACACACACATTCCAGAAAAAAGCCCCGACACCTTTAACCAACCTCTTCCCCCTCCCTCGAGAGTCACTCACATTCACCGCTCAAAACCGACCCAATTTTTTTTTTCCAAGAAATAAATCGTCCATTTTTTTCTCGTCACTCGACGTAATCTTAATCAGCTCCATATTCACCTTTCCCGCCATCGCCTCCTACGCCTCTCCCTTCCTTTGGAAGTGGGAGGCAGGAGGGAGAAGGAAAGAGGGGAAAAAAGAAAAGAAGGAAGATGAGAAAGCGAAGGGGGAGAGAGGGGAAAGGGATGTAGGAAGGAGAGGGATTTGAAAAGAGAGAAACAGATGGAAGAGGAAGAAGAAAAAGGTTAAGAAAAAGAAGTGGTAGAAAATGAAGAAGAGGTAGGTGATAAGGTTATGAATGAAAGGGGGGAGAAGTACGAGGAGGAGAAGCATGAGGAGGAGGAGAAAAAGGAAGAGGAGGAAGGGTAGAGTTATTACAGAAGAATGAGGGAGTTAAAAAACAAGAGAAGGGAGAAGGACAAAAGAAGGGGGGGGTGGGGGAGGAGAGGCAAACGCAGAGGGAGAGGGGACAGGAAGGGACCAAAGAAAAGAGAATACAATGACAAATTAAACCAGAACCCATAAAGACAGAAGGAGGGATAGAGAGGGGAGAGAGAGAAAACAGAAGGAAGGAGAGGTAAAGAGGAGACGTAGCTATGGAAAGAGGGGAAGGAGGAATCAGTTTCGAGGGGAGAACAATCGGCCAGCGAAAGGAACATAAAAAATGAACGAACAGGGGAAGAGGCGTAAGACGAGAACGGGGATACAGGAAGGGGAAGGCAAAGGGGAAATAAAATTAGCAAAAAGGAGAAGAGCGGAGAAGATGCAAGAGGAAGAAGAGAACCATAAAGAGGGGTAAGGGACTGGAGATAGATAGATAAGGTAGAAAGTAAATAAAAAGAAAAACGAGTGAATTAAATGTAAAAAGAGTGAAAAGTGAAGAAAGAGATATAAAGTATAGTACAAAACAGGATGGCATGAAGTATGAGGTAATATATACATATATATATATATACATATATATATATATATATATATATATATATATATATATATATATATATATATATATATATGCGTGTGTGTGTACATGCATGTATGTATATATGTATCAAATATAAATATAAACATACATAAAGAAAACAGGTACAAAGACAGATTTAAAACAAGAAACGCTTACAGAGCCAAAAAGTTCCGCACTGGAGCTTAAAGTCTGTTCATTATAGACCCGACTGATATCAGAAATTGATCAGCGTTGGATGGAACGGCCAACATCAAAGAGAAAAAAATAAAAGAGAAGCAGCAGCTCAAATAAAAATGAAGAAAATCAAAAAGTTAAAAAATAAGGTTAAAAGGTAAATAAAAGCTAAACGAACAATTAAAAGGGGGAGAATAAAAAGCTAAAAAAATAAAAAATAAAAACGGGATAATAAAAAGTAGGAAAAAAGAAAAATAACAAAATAAACTAAAAAAAAACAATGCAGACAACACTCCCAGCTTTACACCATAACCCTACCCCCCAATTATATAAATAAATAAATAAATAAATAAATACATAAACCAACGATCCAACGCACTGACAGACCACAAGTCGCTGCCATAAAATCCAGTTCACATAATGCTGTCTGTCCTCATTCTACCCTTTGGTCGCTCAAGGACAGCATCTACCGCAGTCCTCCCTCGGAAGCTGCATCGACTGTTTTTTTTTTTTTTTTTTTTTTTTTTTTTGTAGGATGCAATGAATGTTGCTTCTCAGCATTTCGTTCTCGTAGCTGTTGGTGGTGCTGTTGGGGGAGAGGAAGAAAGGGAGGGGGAGATGGAGGAAGGGAGGAAGGGCGGGAGGAAGAGAGAGAAAAAGCGAGGGAAGGAGGGAGGGAGAAGGAGAAAAGGCGAGGGAGGGAGAAAAATCGAGGGAGGAGGGAGGGAGAGGGAGAAAAAGCGAGGGAGGGAGGGAGAAAAAGAGAGGGAAGGAGGGATGAAGGAAGATAGAGAGAGAGATGGAAAAAGATAGATAGATAGATAGATAGAGAGAGAGAGAGAGAAAGAGAGAAACAAAGAATGCGAAAGAGAAATAAAGACACACACGCACAAAGTTTAGCAACAGCCGCCTGAACAACGGGCCATCGAGCACGTTCCGGCAAAGAGGCCGAGACAAAAACTTGCATCTCGGCCTCGTCCACGCGCCTTAAGCCCCGCCCTCGACCCACTCCAGGTAAAGTTCGTGTAAAGTTCGTGAGGTCACCATCACGCACCGACTACCCACTACCCCTCTCCCCCCCTCGAATGCGCACACGAACTCACGAACTTTACGCATTCACTCAACACGCCATCATCATCATCTCACCTTATTCCCCCCTTTAGTTCCCCCCTCCCTCTCTCCTTCATACCCTCCCCTTCATCTTTCTCCCTTACCCTCCTCCCTCCCTTCCCCTCACCCTCTTCCCACCCTTCCCCCTTACCCTCCTCCCTCTCCTCACCCTCTTCCCTCCCTTCCCCCTTACCCTCCTCCCACATTTCCCTCACCCTCCTCCCTCCTTTCCCTCCCTTCCTCCCACAACGCCGCCACTCGTCCCCGAGAAGCGACCCGCGGTTCAGCAAGCCGCGAACGCCATCAACAACTCCAAGAGAAACCAGAGCACGGGCGTCACCTCCTGCTTCTCCTGCTGCCGTTTCTGCGACTGCTAGTCTTTGTTTCTCCTCCTGATTTCTGCTACTCCTGATCCTGTCTTTCCTGCTTTCTCTGCTACTCCTGCTCCTATTTCTCTTGCTTCTGTTACTCCTGCTTCTGTCATTCCTTCTGCTTCTACTCCCACTCCTATTTCTCCTGCTTCTGCTACTCCTGCTCCCATTTCTCCTGTTTCTGCTACTCCTGCTCCCATTTCCCCTGCTTCTGCTACTTCTGCTCCTATTGCTCCTATTTTTCCTGCTTCTGCTAGCCCTGCTCTAATTTCTCCTGCTTCGAATTCTGTTGCTGCTCCTGTTTCTTCTGCTTCTGTTAATGCTAACTGTTTCTCCTCCCGCCTCTGCTGCTTTTCTTCCAGCTATTCCTGTCTCCCCTGCTTCTGCTGCTGTTACTCCTGTTTCTCATCCACCTCCTGCTGATGCCGTTAGCGGTGAAATGTGCCACAAACTTCACTCGTTATTTAGGCATTTAAATCGCGCCTTAATTTCCGAAATCCCATGAAAAGCTTTTGAGTGTCGCCGACCTTACCTTCACACCTCCACCTCCATCAACATCACCTACACCTCCACCACCACTTCCTCCTCCATCACCACCACTTCCTCCTCCCTCACCACCTCCACTACCACTTCCACCTCCACCTCCACTTCCTCTATCATCGTCATCGTCGCCACTTTTATCCTGATTTTGCTTCTCTTTCTGCTCCTTCTCTTACCCCTACTCCTACTTCTTGTCTTTTTCCTCCTCCTCCTTCTTTGCTCAACCTTTTCCCTGTCCCAGATACCATTTATGTTTTCACTCTCGACTCTAACGTTCACCGCATTCCTTTTCATTTTTTTGTAGCTCCTACTCCTTAGAAAAGAAGGAAGAGAAGTAGGAGGGGGAGGGGAGGGGAGAGAGGGGGAGGGGGAAGAGAAAAAGAAGAACAACTCAAACAAGCAAGAAAGGCAGAAAGAGAGGAAGGAAAAAAAATAAATGAAAGGGAAAAGGAAACAAGGTGGATGACGAGAAAAAGAAAGAACAACAATTAAGTAAAACATAAGAAGGAATAAGAAAAAAATGAAGAAAAAAGAAAAGAAAAGGATAAAGCGAGAAAGTGAAAAAGAAGAGAGGAAGAGACAAGAGAAGAAGGAAGAAAAGGTATGAGCGCAGGTGGGAAGAAGTAAACACGAAACATCTAGGTCTCACTTTATTAAGACGTGTATTTACGTGTCCCGGCGCTGGATAAGCCTGGCGCGAGGGAAGTTCCCAACCCGTCTTCATCTCGGGGAAAAGGAGACGAAAGAAAGAAAAAGAAAGAAAGTGAAAATAGCGGGACACGAGAAGGGAGAAGAGGAATGTATCCTGTATCTATAATTTTCCCTCCGAATTTCCCCCCTAGTACTCTCTCTCCAGAAAAAATCTATCCATCTATTTCTGTCTCTATATTCACCCATGTATCTAGTCTATCCATCAATCTAAACACACAAAAGGTATCCGAGTACCATTCTCGACGAAAGCAATACCTCACCTCTCCTTCCCCTTCCCCTCCCTCATTTTTCTCTCTCCCCTCCTCTCCTCTTCAGTCCTCTCCCTTCCCTCTCTCCTCATCTCTTATCCTCCCTCCCCTCCTCTCCCTTCCCCTTCCCCCTCCCCTCCTCTCCCTTCCCTCTCCCCTCTCCTCCTCTCCCTTCCCTCTCCCCTCCCCTCCTCTCCCTTCCCTCTCCCCGTCCTCTCCTTCCCTTTCCCCTCCCCTCCTTTCCTTCCTTCCCCTCGATTACTTCCCTCTCCCTTCCTTCCTCTCCTTCCCTCTTCCTTCCCTCCCTCCCTTCCCCTCCTTCCCTCTCCTCTCCCCCTCCCCACTACCACCGTCCCCCAACCTCGAATATTGAATTCCCTCTTTTCCTGTGGCGGTTAGCGTTTACTTTATTCAATTTCTCATCTGCCATACGTTTCCTCTTCCCCGTCATTCCCTCCGCACAGCCGTCATACGTTTCTTTTTTTTCTTATCATTCCAGTACGCTTTTTCCCACCAACAAAACAATTCCCGAAATACTATCAACCCTCTTTCATTTCATGTTTTATTTATTTTTCTTTCTCTTCTCTCTCTCTTTTTTTTTCTTTGGCGAATCTGCTACTCCCCTGTGCGCTGATCAAATCCAATTTCTCTCATCGAAATCGTAAAAAAAGAAAAAGTAAAAAAAAAAATCGGGTTAGAAAAATCTATGCCCTGTAAATCCTAATCTGTGGCTATGGAGAGGACAGGAAGTGAAGAGGAGGAGGAGGAGGAGGAGGAGGAGGAGGAGGAGGAGGAGGAGGAGGAGGAGGAGGAGGAGGAGGAGGAGGAGGAGGAGGAGGAGGAGGAGGAGGACGACGGCAAGAGAGGAGAAAAGGAAGGGACGTGATGATAAGGGGGGAAGAGAGCGAGAGAGAAAGAGAGAAAGAGAGAGAGAGAGAGAGGGAGGAGGGAGTTGACAGGAAGAGGAAACAGAGGAGGACAAATGAGAGGAATGGAGAATGTAGAGAAGAATGGAAGGAGAGCGGGGAAAAGGGAGAGATGAGAGGAGAGAAGATGAGAGTAACGGGTGAATAAGAAGGATGACGAAGGAGACAGAGGGAAGAGAGAAACTACGATAAGGAAAAAAATGAAGTCGTTTAACGTCAATAGAATGGGGCGAGAAGGAAGGAGGAGGAATACAGAAGGAAGAAGGAAGGAGGAGAAAGATAGAAGGAAGGAGGAGAAAGATAGAAGGAAGAAAGGAAGGTGGGATGAGGGACGAAGACGGAAAAAGGAGGGGATGGGAGGATGGAGGATGGAGGAGGGAGGGGGGAGGAGGGAGGAGTTAAACTAGATTCGCGGGCGAAGTTTCTTGGGGATAAATCTTACGTCCTCGTAAATAATGTAAGTACCAACCTCGATCCTCTTCCTCCACCCTTCTCCCTGCCCATCCCTCTCCTCCCTCTCTGCTATCTTCCTCTCTTTCACTCCCTACTACTCCCGTTTCCCTCCCTGCATCTCTACATCCCTCCTCTCATGATTCCTCTCTCTCTCTCTCTCTCTCTCTCTCCTTCCCTCCCTCCTTCCTTTCTTCCTCTCCCCCTTCATTCCTTCCTTCCTTCCTTTCCTCCCTCTCGCTCGCTCTCCCTTTCTCCTTCCTACACCTTCACCCTACGACCCCTGACCCCCCCTAACCCCCAACCCGCCCCCTCCCCAGCACCTAGCCAGTGCCGCGAGCTTTACGGCGTGTCCACCTGCCCTCCGGTGGCACCACAACCGCGCCCCGCTGCTTCTGCTGGCACTATTGGCCCTTCAGCTCTCTCTCGTGATCGGTATTCGTTGCCATGAAAGAGTAACGATGCAATAACATAATATAACTGTAATAAATAAATGTGTAAAAAAAAAAAAACTATGTTCATAATGGATGAATGTGAAAGAACTAGACCTATGATCATACACGTGCTTACCGGCGGGGGGAGGGGGGGGGTATAGGGGAGTGTTTATCCCTCTTTTTTCCATCCCCTAGTTGTGAAGGAGTAATTTGTTTGTTTGACTATTTTGCCATTTTGTTGCATACGACTACACCTGTATCCATCCCCTGGGAAGACCCCCCCCCCAACTTGTTTTTTTCTAAATTCTGTCCCCGCCTACAATACATAAATGTAGGTTAAATAGGTCTATAATCAATGAATGTGAAAAATAGGCCTATATCGCATAACCCTGAAACAGATGTCCCCTGCGAATCGATTCGTCGTTTTTACTGCGACGCAAATCTGATTCGCACCAAGCGCTGATTACACCCCGCCAACCTCATCACCATTTTCATCAAGAACAGAAAATGATACACAGCAAAAATATATTGAACCAAAAATATAAAAACAATCCACACACTAAAAATCTATCCCCCCAAAAAAATTAAAAATAAAAAATAAATAAAAGAAACGAGGGGGGCGCGGGTAGTAAAAAACAATTACTTCCTAAGTGTAGAAATTGCAGATAATTATGCTTTCAAAAAAGGCTCTTTCCACTAACAAGCGAAAATCTCCCAGGCATGCTGAGGTCATGGAGCAGAAAAATAATGATGGCACTGTTAAAGAAGAAAATTAATCTTATCAAAATCAGGCATAAACATTCACATTTACGGGCGTGGGGAGGGAGGGAGGGGATAGGCAAGCGAAGAGGGAAGAGGGAAAGAATGCAAGGGGAGGGGGAAGAACGGAAAGGGGAGATGCAGAAAAGCACGATTTGTAGGGGATAAAGACATAATAAACACAGGAATTAGATGATCAGAGAAAGAGAAAGAGGAAGGTGCACCATGGAGGGAGGGATGGACAGGTGAGAAGAAAGAAGAGAAAATGCAAAGGGAGAGAGGGGAAGGGGGAAGATGGAAAAGAAAAGGGGAGAAAAAAAAAGAAGTGGAAGGACCGACAGCAAGGGAAAAGAAAAAGACAGATGAAAACCAAAGAGAAAACAGATGAGAACAGATCAAAGGAGACGAGAGGAGAGAGAGAGGAGAGGAGAGGAACGGCCACACGGGCAGCATCCAGGCAAAGTCCTGGCCCTCGCGACCACGTGCTTTATGGCGACGAGGGAAGGAAGGAAGGGAGAAGGAAGGTCCGCCTCCAGCACTAAATTAAGGGAGGGAGCGAGGGAGGGGGACGGGGAGGGAGGCAAGAGAAGGGAACGGGGATGGAGGCCAAAGAGGGGGACGGGGAGGGAGGCAAGGGAAGGGGGGAGGGGGAGAAGTACGGTAGGAAGTAGAAAATGAAAAGTCAAGTGAGAAGAGGGAGAGTACAATGGAGAAGAGGGGATAGGGGGAGTATGAGAAGAGTCAGATGGGGAGGAGAGGGGTAGTAAGGAAAAAAAGGAAATAGGGGGAGGAAGGGGTGGTAAGGAAAGGAAAAGGAAGAGGGAGAGGGGTTGTTAGGAGAGGAGGGAGAAAGGTAACGAAAATAAGGAAGCGGGAAAGGGGAAAGGGAAATAAGAAAATGAATGAAGAGGAAAAGGCAAGAGAGAGGAAATTGGGGGAGGGTATCAGAGATAGGAGATAAAGAGGAGGGACAAAATGAAGAGAATAATAAAGAACATAACCAGATGAGAGCAAGAGAACAGAAGAAGGAACAAGTGAAAAAAAAATGCAAAGGGAAGAAAGAGGTGAAGAGGGTGGGCGATAGCGTCCTTAAAAGCTCCCTCTTTCCTCTTTGGAACATGTCCTTCCATTTTTCTTCTACTTCCAATCTCCCCTTCCTCTCTTGGTCCACGCCCCTCTTCCCTCTTCCCTCTTCCCCCTTCCTTCCCTCGAGGATCCAATCCCGAGAGAGAGCTGGGCGACAGGAGAAACACCACTAGTCCCTTAATCGCTTGCTTCTTTCTTCCTTTCTCTTTCACTTTCTCTTTCTCTTTCTCTTTCTCTCTCTCTCTCTCTTTCTCTCTCTCTCTTTCTCTCTCTCTCTCTCTCTCTCTGTCTCTCGCTCTCTCTTTCTCTTTCTCTTTCTCTCTCTCTCTCGCTCTCTACTTTTCTTTCACTAACTTTTCCTTCATTTTCCATACCCTTCATTTTCCTCTCCCATTTCCACTCTCTACCCCTCTTTTTCTCAATATATTCGCTTCCCTTCCTTTTCCACTTCCTCCACCCTCCTCTCTTACCCTTTCTATTATTCTATTTAATTATATTCTTCCTTCCTTTCTCTTTCATTCCCTCCATTCTCCTATCACACTCTTCTTCTCCATTTTCCTCTCTTTTCCCTCTCCCCATCTCCCTCTCTCTCTCTCTCTCTTAATGTCTTATTCAAGCCGGCCATTCAAAATAACGTCAATTGCAACTTCCGGTTGTGCAATTATGGATCTTCTCGCGGTTATCCCTTGCAACCCCATTTTGCAGTCGGTGTTAGATTTTTTCATTCTTATCTATGTTCATGTTTATCTATTTATATTTAATCGTTCACATTTCTTTATCTGTATTTAATTTTTTATTTGTCCCCAACAATATAAATAAAAACAGTAAATAAAATCAAATCACAATCTAAGAAGAGAATCCTAAAAATAAAGCAAAAAACATACTATGAAACTGAAAAAAAACGATTCTAAATTAATAAAAAAAAAAACTGCCACAAAAAACTAAACCAATGGCGATGAAAACACACGACACAACAATCCGACACAACGCCACGCGAATCCAACCTCACTCATTCACAAAAAAAAAAAACATAAGAAAGCCCATTTAACAATTCCCCACACCGCGAGGAAACCTCACGAACAGTACGGAATCCGCCTCTCTCTCTCCCCTTCCCTCCCCTCCCCGAGCCGAGTCGAGCAAGATTCGGCGACCGCGAGAACAAGAGCCAAGACGCAAGAATGCAAATTGAATCATTCCATTACGGCAAACCTTTTCTCGCCTCTGTAATCCTTCCCGAGATCCTCATTACGATGACGGAAGTGTTGGGTGAGAAGAGGGGCTGGGAGGTGGGGTGGAGTTGGGTGGGGTTGGGTGGGGAGGGAAGGGGATGGAGGCGTGGTGGTGGGGGTGGGGGTGGGGGAGGACAGAGTAAGGAGGGAGGGAAGGAGGGAGGGTGGGAGAGGGAGAGGAAGGGAGGGAGGGAGGGTGGGTGGGAGGAGACAGGGAGAGAGGAAGGAGGAAGGTTGGGTGGGGGAGGGAGACAGGGAGAGAGGAATAAGGAGACAGAAGGGCAGAGGAAAGAGAGAGAGAGAGAGAGAGAGAGAGAGAGAGAGAGAGAGAGAGAGAGAGAGAGAGAGAGAGAGAGAGAGAGAGAGAGAGAGAGAGAACTGACATTTTCCACAGATGAGCACTGTATTGCATAACTCTTTTCCCGATCTTTTTACCCTTCTCTCCACATTCTTCCCTATTACGCCTCTGTTTCTGATCACATTATGGTCTGCCATTCATTCATTCACACAGACAGGAACTCGTGGTAAGCAGAGCCTCACTCTCAGGTTTCCGTAAGTGAGATAGTCATCGAGTGACCGCATCTGCAAGTGAACCAATCACGCTAAGCAACAAGATATTCCAATTAATGAATACATAAATAACCAAACAAACAATATCACAAGCAAGAGTCTCTCAGTCTCTGTCTCTTCTGTCTTATTTACAGACACACACACACACACACACACACACACACTCACTCACTCTCACACACACACACACACACACACACACACACACACACACACACTCGCCCCCCTACACACACACGCACCCCCACCCCCCCACACACACACACACTCGCCCCCCTACACACACACACGGAGCTTTCCGCATGAACACTTCCACGATGAAGCGTGTACAGCGATGCCGAGGAAGCACGCCCTCTCGCCCCTCCCTGACGAGAATGTTTACGAAGTCTAATGATGTTGTAGTCGTCGGGGGGGCGGGGGGGCCTCCCGAGTCTCCCTAGCCTTCTCTTGTCTCTGGTTCTTCTTTTCTATTTTGGCTCTTATCCTTTTTTTGTTCGAATTATCTGTATTCTTCTTCTTTTCTCGTATCTCCTTTTCTTTTCCGTTCGATTTTTTTTTCATTTTCTCCTCCAATCTCCTTTTCCTTTTTCGTTCGATTTCTTTTTTTATCTGTTTTCTTTTTTTGTTTGTATCAACTTTTCCTTTTTGTTTTTATCATAGTGTTTCCTTTTTTTCTCGATTTTCTTTTCCTTTTCGTTCGTTTTCTCTTCCTCTGATTCATTTTTTTTCTATTTCCTTTTCCTTTTCGTTCCTTTGCTCTTCCTGTTTCCTTTCTATCTCATTTTCCTTTTCGTTCGTTTTCTCTTCCTCTGTTTCCTAGATCCACATTGCCTCGTTCACCTATCTTGTCTTCAATTTACTCATTTTCCCTCGCCTTCTTCTTCCTCTATCCTCATCACCTTCACCATACTCTTCCTCCTTCTTACCCACTTTTCCCCTTCCTTAGCCCCCGCCCCCATCCCGTCTAGCTCCCTCCTTCCTCATCTATCTAATCCCATCCTCCTCTGTCCTTCTCCAACATCCCCACCATTCTCCTCCCCAATCCTCCACCAATTTCCACCTCCCAAATTTTCCCCCTACCCTCCACCATCCTGCTCTTATGTCTAACCTAATCCTCCTTTTCCTTCCACGCCATCCTCCACCTTCCACCCTCCTCCTCTCCTCCACCCCACCCTCCACGCTCCTCCACTCCCCCACCCCACCCTTCCACGCCTCCTCCACTCCCCACTTCACCCTCCCTCTTCCTCCTCCCTCCACCATCCATTCCCCTCCCCCATCTTCCCTCCACCTCTCCCCCTCCCCATCCTCCTCTACCCTTCACCAACATCCCCACCATTCTCCTCCCCCAATTCTCCAACAATTTTCCTCCCCCGATACCCTCCTCTCTCCACCACACATTCCCCACCTCTCCCCCACCTCCTCCCCCACCTTTCCCCCACCTCCTCCTTCCTCCGTCCTCCCTCCCCCCCACCTCCTCCTTCCTCCGTCCCTCGTCCCCCCCTCCCCCCCGCAGCTCCGGCACCGCGCGACGGCTACTTACAGCGCCCCAGAGACCGACCACTTTCCATTTCTTCCACCCTAATTTCCCTCCTTCCACATTCGGCCCCGACGCTTAGTGGTGGAGGACTAACTCCTTTAGCTCCGTCGCCTCCGGGATACCTCCTCCTCCAACAGCCAAGGGAGAAGGGGGGGGGGGGGAGATGGAGACGGGGATGGGGGGAATGGGGAGAAAGATGGAGACGGAGTGGGGATGAGGAGGAAAAGGGATAGGGAGAGAGGAGAGGGAGGGAGGAGGGAGGGAGGAGAGGGAGGGAGGAGAGGGAGAGGGGAGAGGGAGAGGGAGAGGGAGAGGGAGAGGGAGAGAGAGAGAGAGAGAGAGAGAGAGAGAGAGAGAGAGAGAGAGAGAGAGAGAGAGAGAGAGAGAGAGAGAGAGAGAGAGAGAGAGAGAGAGAATTTTTTAAAAATGACAAAAGAGAAGAAAGAGGTGGAGAACTAGTAATGGAAAAAAATGGGGAAATGGATAGAAGACGAAATGAAAGAGGGAAAAGAAAGAAGGAGGAAGGGAAATGTAGGAGGGAAGTGAAGAGAGAGTAAGGAGGTCGTACGCGTGATTACAACGACTATTTTCTTCTTGCTCTTCTCCTAATGTAATCAGTTCTCCCCGTTAGCTCGAAGGAGAAAAAGAGAGCGAGAGAGAGAGAGAGAGAGAGAGAGAGAGAGAGAGAGAGAGAGAGAGAGAGAGAGAGAGAGAGAGAGAGAGAGAGAGAGAGAGAGAGAGAGAGAGAGGGAGAGAGAGAGAGAGAGAGAGAGAGAGAGAGAGAGAGAGAGAGAGAGAGAGAGAGAGAGAGAGAGAGAGAGAGAGAGAGAGAGAGAGAGAGAGAGAGAGAAAGAGTAAAAAGGAAAAGAGAGAGGGATAGAGAAAAAAAGAGAAGAGAAAATAAGAGATGGGGAGAGAGAAAAAAAAGAGAAGGAATAAAAAGAGAAAGGGAGAGAAAGTGAGAAAAAAGAGAAAGAAAAAAGAAAGAGAGAGAGAAGAAGAAGAAAAGAAGAGAGGGAGAAAAAAAAAGAATCTACACCTCCACACCTGATACCATTACGGTCTCCAGGGTTAGGTTAGGTTAAGGTGAACTATCTTAAATTGGGTATATCAAGACTAACTGGAGCTATTTCTTTTCATTTGTACAAAATCTTTTATTCAAATCTGTAATCGGCAGAAGATTACAGCTGAGTCCAAACAAGTACACGCGCAGCGGATTAAATGACTCATTTGAAAGGCGAAAATACTCATGGCAATATAATACTAATATCGCCGATAATAGCAACAGTGGTGGAGGTAGTGGTGTGGTGTTGGTGTTGGTGTTGTGGTGGTGGTGTTGTTCTGGTGTTCTTGTGGTGGTGGTGGTGATAATCACCTGATAACACTTCTATAATTACCTTAAACAGACAGACAGACAGATAAAGAAGGCGAAATGGAAAAGACAGACAGACAAGCAACCAGACAAGCAAAAAGAGACACAGATAACCAAGCAAGCAAGGAGAAAAAACACACGAAACCAAACAAACAAACTATCCTACGCCCCAGAGAGCCAAGCAGACAAAGCAAGGAAGGCAAACAAGAAACCAAGCAACAACAACAAAAATAAACAAGCAAGCAAGCAGGCAAACAAGCAGAAACGACTTCAGAGAGTTTGAGTCCAGCTAAGAAAGACCCCCTATTTTTTTTAAATCCCCATGCATGAAGTGACTACCCGAAGTTCTAATACCGACCCGCGCTTGATCCTCGAGGTTTTGGGAGGGGGGGAGGGGGAGGGAGAGCTGAGGAAGAAGATAGAGAGAAAAAGAAGGAAAGAAAAGAGGAGGAGGGTGAGAAGCAAAGGAAAAAAAAAGAAAGTCTGGAAGAGAGAAGGGTTAAAGTGGGGGTGGACGGAAAGGGGGGGAGAGAGGGAGAGGGGAGAGTGAGAGGGAGTGGGAGAGGGAGAGGGGGAGAGAGATAGGGACGGAGGTAAGGAGAGTAGAAGCATCCTGAAAGAGAGAAAGAAAGAAAAAAGGAGAGGGAGAGAGAGAAGGAAAAAGAAAAGTCTGGGGGAAGGAGGGTAGGGCAAATTGGGACAGGAGGGAAGGAGAAAGGAAGACTGAGGAAGGGATAAAAACACGGAGGGGGGAGGGAATCAAGGAGTAAGGGAGACAGATGAGGGAAGGGGGAAATGGAAGCCAAAAGTAAAGGAGAAAGAGATGGTGGAGAGAAAGAGAGAGGGAGTGGACTAGACGACAAAGAGAGGGAAAAAGAAGGGAGTACAGAAGACGAAGAAATTGAGAAGAGAGGGGGATGGAAACCGAAAAAGGGAAGATAAGAAGTGGAGAGAGGTAGAACAAATAGAACGACAGAGAAAGAGGCAAAAAGACAAAGAAAGGGAAAGAAACCTACACACACACACAAAACCCTGCGTCTATCTGTCTCTACTTCCAAGAAAATCGAACTGAGAACCAGATGAGGAAGAAGCAATCCACGTCTCCAAGAAACGCGGAAAGTAAAATAATAACAATAATAATAATAATAATAATAATAATAATAATAATAATAATAAGAAGAAGAAGAAGAAGAAGAAGAAGAACAATAATAATGATAATAATGATAAGAGTAATAATTCACTTGAAAAAAATAATAAGAAAAGGAAATAAAAGAGTAAAGTAGAGCAGAAGACGCAACCACGCCACGCGGAAGCTGGCGCCTCCCCTCGAAGGGCGTGGAAGGAAAGAGGGGAAATCTGCGTGGCTGACAAGACTCGTCCGCCCATCCTGACCCGCCTTCGTTAAGGAACTTTTAAATCCATCGACCCGACTTCGTCTCTACCCCCTCTTCCCTCCCTCCCTCCCTCCCTCCCTCCCTCCATCTCCCATCACCCCCTCTCCTCCTTCACCCCGTCCCTGGCTTCTGATTCCTCTTCGCCGACCTCCCTCCCCCCACCTCTCTATCGCCACTCTCTACCCCCGCCCCCTCATCACTCCCTTCGTCCGTCTGCCTCACCGCCACGTGATCGCTTCATCAACCAGCACACATGCACGCACGCACGCACATCCGCGTACGCAACAACAGCCGTACACTTTATATGCGCACTTACACCTGGAACACACCTACAGACACACGTGCAATCGATTACATGTACGGGTACCCTTTTATATTCAATGACAATGGCTATAATGACAATAACAAACGTAATGAAAAACTGAACAATGACATTATATGATCACCCATGCACGATTCTCGTTTATGTAAATTGCCACACTGTGTAGAAAAATTAACTGCAAAATAATTAATATCGCAATAACAAAATACAAAGAGTCGAATCCATACATTATAATGATACCTTTACCATGGGTGATGGTGCACGATGGGTGTTGATAAGCGTAGTTCTAATCGCATCAAAATATATACAATTACTCATTCATCCATTCTCATTCTCATTCTCATTCTCTCATTCTCTCTCTCTCTCTTTGTCTGTCTGTCTCTCTCTCTCTCTCTCTCTCTCTCTCTCTCTCTCTCTCTCTCTCTCTCTCTCTCTCTCTCTCTCTCTCTCTCTCTCTCTCTCTATCTCTCTCTCTCTGCAGAATTCAACGAGTTTTAACAAGACAATATTCACCCTGCATTTTAAGAGGAGACTCTTTGTGTGCTCTACCAACCAACAGTTGCCAGATCCTTACCCCCACTTACCCCCACCCCCACCCCCATCCCCACCTGTCAGATACGCCTAGGTATGACGTCACACACCACAACAATTTTCTGTTAGAAATCGGGATCCCGGGAGGGGCGAGTTCAGGGCCGAACGCAGGTCCGCGAATGACGAAGGCCTGGGTGGGTGACATCACACCGGTGACGTCAGACCTCCAAAATAGCCACCGAATTCGGGCAACGCTCCTCCCGCACTCCCACGCCGCGCCTTGGCAGTATTTGGCAAGGATTATATTTTTCTTTCTTTTCTTTTTTGTGTCTTCTTTAATCTCCTTGAGAACCAGGGAAGGCCGTTGCGACGGTAAAGCAAAGCTCTCCCTGTCAATCTATTTCAGAAACTTTTGTCTCTTGGTCTGTCAATGTCAATAGAGGAAAATCAAGTCAAGTCACTCTCTTTCTCTCCCTTTCCACCACTGTTTCTCTGTCCCTTTGAGTCTCTTCCTATCTGTCTGTCTCCCCCCTCTCCTCTCTCTCTCTATCTCTTACCCTCGCTCTTTTTCTTCCTCTCCCTTACCCTCGCTCTTTCCCCCTCCCATTTCTCTCTCTCTTTCCCTTACCCTCTCTCTCTTCCCCCCTCCCCCTCTTTCCATCCCTTTGTTTCTCCCTTCCTCGCTGTCCCTGCTGCCTGCTTCCTTCGTCGTCCGTCTCTCCCCGTTCTATTTCGTCGTCCTTGCCCTTCTGTCTCTGCCATCTACCCATAAAAAATGCGAAGCTCTGCAAATGCTTTCTCTTTCCGTCCATCTGAAGAGGGAGAGGATGGGAGAGAGAGGGAAGGGTGAAGGTGGGGGATAGGGAGGAGAAAGTGGAAAGGGGGGGGGGGGCAGGAAGGGAAGAAGGAGAAAGATAGCGGAAAGGGAGGGGGGGAGCAGGAAGGGGGGTGGGGGGAAGCATGAAATGGGGGAAGGGTAAAGGAGAGGGAAAGGGGTAGTGATATGAAGGGAAGGGGAAGGGAAGCGAAAGGGAAGGGGAAGGGAAGCGAAATGGAGGAGAAAGGGGAAGAACGAAAGTTGAAAGGGGACAGGGGGATACGGGGAGGGACCGCCTCAACCCCTTTCTTGCGACCCCCCCTCTCTCTCTTTCTCTCTCTCTCTCTCTCTCTCTCTCTCTCTCTCTCTCTCTCTCTCTCTCTCTTATCCCCTCCATTCGCAATTATCCCCTTTGTCGTCCCTCTCCAACATTATTTGATTACCTTGCCTCGTCTTCTCTTCTTCCCTCCCTCTCCCCATTCATTTCCACCATTTTTTCCTTCCTTTCTTCTCTACTCTCTCTGTCCACATCTCTTTATGCTTTCTCTCCTCCATCCGTTCCTTTCTTCCTCCTCCCCTCTGCCTTCATCTTCTACTTACTACAACTTGTACACAATATGCCTATTCTTTTCTTCCTTTCTCTCTTCCTTCTCTTCCTACCGCCTTCCCTCCTCCGCTTCCTTCCTTCTCTCGAACTTCCTCTACTCCTCCATTCTCGACCTTCAATACATGACTTTTTCCCTTTCTCCCTCCCTAACTTCTTCTCTTGCTCTCCCTTCTTTTCTTCCTTCCTTCTACCCCACCCTCCGCCCATCCCTTCCTGCCTCCCGCACTCCTTCCCCTCCTTCCCTATACCCCTCCACCCCTCCCTTCCTACCTTCCTCACTCCCTCCTCCCACCTATACCCCTCCACCCCTCCCTTCCTACCTTCCTCACTCGGAGCCTCCCCTCCCTTCCTACCTTCCTCACTCCCTCCTCCCATCTACTCACCCCTCCACCCCCTCCCTTCCTCCCTTCCTACCTTCTCTCACTCCTACCTATCACCCCTCCACCCTCCTTTCCTCACTCCCTTCTCCCCTCCCCCCCCCCAAAGGCAAGCGTGTCCTACGAGCAAAGGCGACCCAATATTCCTGCATGACCGGAGCGCGCCTGCCACCCGACCCTACATCTCGCATGACCTTTCCAGAAGTCTTCCCCCCCCCCCCCAAGTCCGGTCGCGTATGCAAATATATACGTGTGTACTGCATACATGCATGTATTTATTCTCGTAGGTATGTATTTATGCATGTGCGTGGGATAAAAGGAAGGTGTGTGTGTGCGTACGTGCGTCTAAGGGTACATGGGTGTGAGCATATATATAATAAAATTAACACATTTTTGTATCTGCCAGCTTATCTGGTAATAATCTTGACTGCACGCACGCGCGCGCACACACACATATATATGTATTTATGTGTGTGTGTGTGTGTGTGTGTGTGTGTGTGTGTGTGTGTGTGTGTGTGTGTGTGTGTGTGTGTGTGTGTGTGTGTGTGTGTGTTTGTATGTGTGAGTAATATATACAATATACACATTATATACATATACATATACGTATAATACACACACACACACACACTGACACACACACACACACACACACACACACACACACACACACACACACACATATATATATATATATATATATATATATATATATATATATATATATATATATATATATATGCACCTACATATATTCATGTATATGCGTATGTGTGCATGTATGTATATACGTATATATATATATATATACATAAATACATACACAATTCAATCTACCTGACAACCATAGGCGCTTTTCTGTACTTTAAATCAAATTCCTTTTATTCCATGTTCCCCCATTTTAGTGCACCATAAACTCCCATACCCAAGCGATACATGCAAAAAATCCCCCCCCCCCCCACAATCCCCCTTCTATGTATCAATAAAGATCAATCAAACCACAAAATATTCTAAATGCGTGAAAGCTTGTTACTGTTTATTCACTTATGCGGGCGGGTGGGCGGGCGTTTGCGAGCGTTTGCGAGTTGAATGTGCATGTGAATGTCCATGAGTGTAAATGGGGGTGAATGTGTACACATGTGCACGTGATTGGTGTAACAGTATACACGAGAGTTGCAGAACGAGCGTTATAGGCAACGCGGACATGTGCACCGGTACCAGGATAAAGATATCATAGCCTATTCACTTTATCCTTGATTTCAAAACGCGTTGTTCTATTCAGTTGCAAATCTCTAACATCGGATAGGAAAATTAATTAATCCGCCAAGACTGACAAATATTTAAGGTGTTGGGTTTAATAAGAAATCAAAAATAAATAATCCAACGCATACAGTTTTAAAAAATACGATCAATCCTACAAAAAAAAAATCAACAAATGATATTAATAAAAACCAACAGCGACCGCAAAACGCACACGCACGCACACACAAGCATAAATGCATACATGAATAAATCCATACATACTAACAAGACACGTGCACTTTCCTGCATCTCTCGCGCATCGCTAATTCACAGCCACGTCGCAAACCGCTCTTTAAGACACCGACTTGAACAGCGACGTAAACAACCTACGACGTCTACTGCTCTACGTCGTTACTGTCGCCCGAAGTCTACGTCACAACGGTTGCCACGGCCACGGCACCATCAACGTCACCATCAATATCACCATCCTCATCATTCCTCACCTTGTTAACCTCCTCCCTTAGCTCCCCCTCCCCCTTCCCGGTCACCAATCAGCGATCACGGTCAATGGGGAAGCGTTACGAGACCCCCCCCCCTACCCTTCCCCGACCTTACCCCAATGCCTGCTCCCACCTTACCTCCAACCCCAAAGCCAAACCCTACCCCTACCCTACCCTACCTTTCACTACCCTTACCCTGCCCTACCCTTACCTTACCCCTAACCCCCACCCCAACCCCATTGCGGGTGTGGCCCCTTTAACAGCTTATTGATTGGAATCTTTCTGTCGCCGACCAAAACCTCTTGGAAGGGATAACGACCTCATCATCCGTTAATCAGTGGCACGCCCGCGACGCCGGCCACTGCGCCCGCCACTCCAATAAGCGCGCCACCGCTGCCGACCGCGGAGACACCACTTACGGCCGCCATCGCCACGACCGGTCCTGTTGCCACGTGGGGCGCGTGGACCACTTGCCCTCCGACCACTTGCCACTCCCGTCGGAAAATCCTTCCCGGCGGACACAGAGTCGTAGTTCGCTCGCTCCCTCGTTCGGTGTGTCTCTCTCCTCTCTCGTGCCGGCCGCCGCGCTCAGCCCACCGGACGAATTGAGTGTCCGTGCCTCCGCCTCTCCCCTCTTTCTCCTCCTGGTCCACTCTTTCTCTTTGTTCCTTTCCCTCTTTCTCCTCTTGGTCCACTCTTTCTTTTCGTTCCTTTCCCTCTTTTTCCTCTTGGTCCACTCTTTCTTTTCGTTCCTTTCCCTCTTTCTCCTCCTGGTCCACTCCTTCTCTATGTTCCTTTCCCTCTTTCTCCTCTTGGTCCACTCTTTCTCTCCGTGCCTCCGCCTCTCCCCTCGTTCTCCTCTTGATCCACTCTTTCTCTTTTTTTCCCTCTTTTCATCTCTTATCCCCCCCTCTTTCTTTCTCTCTCTCTCTCTCTCTCTCTCTCTCTCTCTCTCTCTCTCTCTCTCTCTCTCTCTCTCTCTCTCTCTCTCTCTCTCTCTCTCTCTCTCTCTCTCCACCACTACCTTTTCTTTCCCTTATGCTCTGCTCCTCTTTCTCTATATTCTTCCCATTCTCACTCAGCTCCCCTTCCCATTCCTTCTCCTCTTCCCTCTCCCTCTCCTTTGGGAAAAGCGATGGAGTAATTTACCCCTTTCCCTCGCCTCCCCTCGACCCCCACCCCACGCCCACCCAGCGAGGGGAGGGGGGAGGGGGAAGGCTGCTGGGATCACCAAGGATTACTGGCATGCTAATGTGTTGCGTTGTGTTCCCACTCGCCACTCGCCATTCCTTCACACTTTTCCCCCTTCCGTCTCTCTCCCTGTATCTCTGTCTCTCTCCCTGTATCTCTGTCTCTCTCCCTGTATCTCTGTCTCTCTCCCTGTATCTCTGTCTCTCTCCCTGTATCTCTGTCTCTCTCCCTGAATCTCTGTCTCTCTCCCTGTATCTCTGTCTCTCTCCCTGTATCTCTGTCTCTCTCCCTGTATCTCTGTCTCTCTCCCTGTATCTCTGTCTTTCTTCCTGTATCTCTGTCTCTCTTCCTGTCTCTCTGTCTCTCAGTCCTTCTTCCTGTCTCTCTGTCTTTCTTCCTGTATCTCTCCCTGTATCTCTGTCTCTCTCCCTGTATCTCTGTCTTTCTTCCTGTATCTCTGTCTCTCTCCCTGTATCTCTCTCTCTCTCCCTGTATCTCTCTCTCTCTCCCTGTATCTCTGTCTTTCTTCCTGTATCCCTGTCTCTCTTCCTGTATCCCTGTCTCTCTTCCTGTATCTCTGTCTCTCTTATGTATATATGTATTTATGTATCTATGTATGTATTTATTTATTTATTTATACATGTATGTATATATGTACGTCCGTATCTATCTATACACGTATTTCCTGTATACATACATATATATGGAAAAAAAACGAGGTGAAATGGCCAATACAAGGGAGGAGGCAACCCAACGAAAACCCGGCGAGTTGCCGAGGGAGGAACGAGGGAAGGCCGGCCAGAATCCCGAGGAAGAAACACCGGAGAGCAGGAAGAGCAACGATAGCAGCGTGACGGGCGAGGGGAAGCTCCGAGCAGCGGCGGCCCAGCGAGCGCGAGCCGAGGGCGCCGCTCTGTCGCCAAGGAGATGAAATACAGCGGGGCGGAGAGAGAACGAGCGAGAGAGAGAGAGAGAGAGAGAGAGAGAGAGAGAGAGAGAGAGAGAGAGAAGAAGAGAGAGAGAGAGAGAGAGAGAGAGAGAGAGAGAGAGAGAGAGAGAGAGAGAGAGAGAGGGGGGGGGGTAACGGAAGAAGGGTAGAGGAAGGAGAGGAGAAGTAGGGAGAGAGAGAGAGTGAGAGGCCGACACAACGGCGCGAAGCGGAATCGACGCAAATGCAGCAAGAGGGGAGCCGTAATCACAGGAATATCTCAGAAGAATACGAAGAGGGAGGATAAAGCAAAAGTGAAAAAGAGAAAGACATAGCTAAGGCGAGAGAGAATGGGAGTCGCACAAAGGCCGGAGAAAAGAGAGAGCAACAGCCAGCATTGCGTCGCCCTGGCAACCGGCGCCAGGCTGGGGAAGGGATAAGTATGGTAGGGGTAAGGGGGTGGAGGGGGGCGTTACATGAGGGCTTTGAGGGGGGGACGTACGGACAGGCCTCACTACACTTGGCCCGACGTCAGCGTCCCTGTCAAAAGGTCCTTTGCAAGAGAGGTTGCTACTACCCCTGGCAACGCTGAGCGAGCTGCCAAGTGAAGGCGCTGTCAGTCTGAGGCTCTCGGTCCGTCAAACTCCCAAGTGGCACCCGTATGGCACCCGTATGGCTCCCACGCGGCGCCCAGCTTTGACACCATGCCAGAGGCCTGCTGCGGGAGGCACGGGCTGGCTGAGCACTGGGGTTAGCGAGGCAGATAGCAGGAGCGATAACCGGCGGGATGACCGGGCCTCGCTCCATGTCCAGAGACCAGTTATCACACACAGCGCCCGCGTTTACTAACCTGCCATCCAACTCGGATAGACCTAAACCAGGACACAACCACACGTCAAAATACCAGATCCGAGTCACCGCCATCGACCAACACATCATACTCGCGAGATTAACAAGGAATTTCAAACTGATACAATACCATACTCGGGAGCTACCACTGTCCACCATGGTACCATTCCCGGAAGATTCCGCTGCTCAGCCTAGCGTCGCAGCCGATCCTGCCGCTGCCAACCTTATCAAGACACAACCCAACATTGAGCCACGTTCCTCACGCCTGCCAATACGTCCACTCCCTCAACACAGAGGCACAGTGCCACCCACTCCAATATCCTCACTGTTCACCTCAGCATCTCAACCTTAACAAAACTAGTAACTGCCAATCCAATCGCGCGAACACCCAGTAACACCCTTACCGTCCCTTTCGGCATCCCGTACCACCCCGCCACCCCCTTCCCCTGCAACCACACACCCTACCCCTCCCTCGCCCCAGCCCAACCCAATCCCTAATCATCAAAATAGACTCGCGACGCTGACCCGACCCCTGACCTGACCTGACCTTGTATCCCGGCAAACACAATCAAGCCGCGAAATTACGCCGAGGTCAGACCTAATGGCCTCCATCAACACGACGACGACGGCGATGATGATAGCGCTGAGCCTTCTTATTAACCATCACGGTGCCCCGAGATCGCGATGGAGATGACACTAAAGATGAGGCTAAATGTGAAAATGAGGGATTACATTAAAACGCATGGATATAAACATGAGCGATAAATGAGGAAATTACAAACGGGGAAAATACGGTTTAGGATAAAAAGGAAAATTGGGATGGAAATCTTTTTCCTTTTCTTTTTTTATTATCAACATGGAAATAGAGATGGCGGTACACATGGAAATAAAAAAATAAAAAATAAAGATGAAAGTAAACACCTGATAATATAGAAAAAATGCTCATAACGCCAGTGATTGCAGGCAACTGTTGATTATAATACTCTCTCCAATCGTGAAGATACGAATAAAGGCGAAGACGCAAATAAATATGACAACAACCTCCGCACCATCACAATCATCCACATCTACTTCCTTCCCCTGCCCCATCCCCTCCCCTACCCCACCCCTCCACTGCCACATCACCTCCCCCTTTCCCCTATCTCCCCTCCCCTTTCTAGACTCTCCTCCCTCAATCCCCCTCCCTCCTATACCCCCTCCCCTACCCTCATCCCCTATCCCCCTCCCCTACCATCGTCCGGCCGGTATAATCAGGTCCCGTCACGCCATGACAGCGCCGCCGCCAACTCATCACTCGCGAAATTGCTTAAAAAAAGAAAGGGAAAAAAATGCGAAGACGCTGCGGTACAACATACGGCGCAAACAACGGGAGAAGAAAGTCGCGGCGAAATTTTGGCGATGTCGGAAATTAGAGGAGGGAGAAGAGGAGGAAGAAGAATAGGAGGCGAAGGGGGTGAGGGGTAGGAGGAGGAGGAAGAGGAGATAAAGGGGGAAGAGGACGAAGACAGGGTAGGCGAGGAGGAGGAGAGGAAGACGTAGAGGAGGAGATGGAGGGGGGGGAGCTGGGAGAGGGGGTGATAAAGGAGGAGGGGCAGGAGGAAGGTGGAGGTGGACGCTGAGGAGGACAGAGAAGAGGATGGGGGAAAAAGGAAAAGGGGGTAGGAGAAGGAAGAGGAGGAGTAGGAGGAAGGTGGAGGAGGAGTAGGAGGAGGAAGGTGGAGGAGGAGTAGGAGGGGGGAGGAGAGGGGTGGAGGGGGAGGGGGAGGAGGGGGAGGAAGGTGGAGGAGGAGGGGGAGGGGGAAGGAGGAAGTTGGAGGGAGGAAGGTGAAGGAGTAGGAGGGAGGAAGGTGGAGGAGGAGGAGGAGGGGGAGAGAGGAGGGAGGGAGGGAGGAGGAGGAGTAAGGAGGAGTAGTTGAAGAAGGAGAAAAAGAAGAAGAGGTAAAGGAGAACTTGAAAGAGCAGGAGCAACAGAACGAACAAAAACGCACAACAGAACGGGGAAACAAAACGGGGCGAAGAGGAGAGGAAGGAGAACAAAGCCATTACGAGGGTGGAAGGACTAGACTCACCTGGGAACTGGATATCACACAGGCATGGCAGGTAGGAGACGCTAACCAGGCGGAGACGGAGGAGGACAGCGATTTGGAGGAACATTTGGGGCAAGAGGAGGAAGAGAAGGAGGAGGAGGGGGGTGAGGAGGAGGAGGAGGAAAATCATCATCACCACCACCATCATCATAATAAAAGTTTATTTCGTGAAGTCGTTTTTCACGAGCGCAACCGTCACTTAAAAAAAGCGAGAAAAAACAGTAGCATATTGCAAGGGAAGAGCCCCCCTTTTCCACCCATTCCTACTCATCACATCGAACTCACCACACCCACCTGATCAGCACTTCGTCCACCATCCCGAACCCCCACGAATCACACCAGAAACACCACACCATATTCCGCATACTGAGGCACTGTTACTATTACTGTACTATGCACAACGCTATTCTATACGCCACCACACCGTCACACAGGGAGCATAAGGGTAAAAGATTTTTAAGCTCGCTTTGTCCAACTCTGGCCTTAGGCGCACCTCCCTCCCACTCGAGGGAGGGAGGCAGGGAGGGAGGGAGGGAGGGAGGGAGGGAGGGAGGGAGGGAGGGAGGGAGGGAGGGAGGGAGGGAGGGAGGAGGGAGGAGAGAGAGAGAGAGAGAGAGAGAGAGAGAGAGAGAGAGAGAGAGAGAGAGAGCAGCGAAGGGGATAGACTGTGAGGGATGGGAAGGAAGGGGGATGGAAGGCAGGGAGAGAGGGAGGGAAGGCAGAGAGAGAGGGAGGAGAGAGACTGTGGGGGATGGGAAGGAAGGGAGGGAGGGAGGGAAGGCAGAGGGACGGAGGGAGTGAGGGGAGAGGCTGTTGGTGATGGAAAGGAAGGTGAGAAAGAAGAGAAGAGAAGCTGGAAGGGTGGAAAGGAGGGAGGGTTGAAAGGGGATGGAAGGGAGAGGGGGAGAAACGGGAGGACAAGTACCCACGCACGCGCACGCGCACACACAAAAACACACAGACACACACGCACACACACACACACACACGAGGAGTGGAAAAAAAGATCAAAGGCAGACAAGAGGGGTGGGGGAGGCAGAAACGCATGACAAAGGGTAAAACGTAAAATTAAAAAGGGTAAAAAGTTGAAAGGGAAAAGAAAAGTGGAAATCGAATTGGAGAATAAAAAGAAGGGGAATGTCATCACTCTAACCTTTTTCTCCTTCCTACAAGTCTAATACAAATATTGTACATCGTTCTGTGTAGTGAAAAAAAACGTATGAGTATGCATGTGCATACAACTATGTATATGCATATGCATATGTATATATATGTGTGTATATATATATATATATATATATATATATATATATATATATATATATATATATATGTGTGTGTGTGTGTGTGTGTGTGTGTGTGTGTGTGTGTGTGTGTGTGTGTGTGTGTGTGTGTGTGTGTGTGTGTGTGTGTGTGTGTGTGTGTGTGTGTGTGTGTGTGTGTGTGTGTGTGTGTGTGTGTGTGTGTGTGTGTGTGTGTGTGTGTGCGTGCGTGCGCGCATTTGTCTCATTATATACATATATATTTAGACAAATAAATAGCACTTACCAACCCTCCTTAAACTCGCTACGCCATTTTCCCTTCTCATTCTCCTCCTCCTCCTCCTCCTTCCCTTAGTGCTGCTGCTGCTTCCTCCTCCTATTCCTCATTTTCCCTCTCCCTCCTCCCCTTCCCTTCCTCCTCCTTCTCATCCCCTTCCCCTTCTCCTCCTCCTATCCTACCCTTCCTCCTCCCCTCCCCCTCCTCCTCCTCCTCGCCTTCCCTTTTCCCTCCCTCTCCCTCTCCCTCTCCCTCTCCTCCTCCTCCATCTTACTCCCAGGTACACAAATAAACAGAACAAAATGCGCCTCAAACGTCACGGCCTTTGTTGCCTCTACTTCATGATCGAAGACGGGACGAGGAAGAGGGCAAGGAGGGGAGGGAGGAGAGGGAGGAGGGCAAGGAGGGGAAGGAGAAGGGAAAGAGGACGGGAAGGTTGAAGAGGGAAGTAGGAGGAAGAGCGGAAGGAGGAGGATGGGGGGAAGGAGGAGGGGGGAGGAGAAGGAGGAGGATGGGGGAGGAGGAGGAGGAAGAAAAGGAGGGAGGAGGAGATAAAGAAGAAGGAAGAGCAACATGACGAATATATAGGAAGAAACAAAGGAGGGGAAGGAAAGTAGAGAGGTATGAGAGGGACAAGTGAATGTGAATAAAAAAGGAAGGGAAAAAGTCACAAGGACAAGAAGGGAGCAGAGAAAGAAGGCGAGCGTGAGGGAGATGAAGAGGAGATGGATGAAGAATAAAGAAAAGCAGTTGAAGGTAAAACAGACGCGCAACAAAGAAGGAACCAGCAGGCACGGAGCACGAAGAGGAGAACGAATAAAATGCCAAATGGATAGACAAACAGATACAGATAGTGGCAGAGATGGATAGGGGGAGATGGCTAGGTAGAGGGAGAGAGAGGGGGGCGGGGAGGGGTAAAAGCAGGCAGACGCGTATGTGTTGCAATATTTTCGTGCATTGCTCTTCATGATGATACAGTGGCGGGGGAGAGGAGAGGAGAGGAGGGGAGAGGAGAGGAGGGGAGAGGAGGGAGGAGAGAAGGGAGGGCAGGAGAGGAGAAGAGGGGAGGGCAGGAGAGGAGGGGAGGCAGGAGAGGAGGGGGAGAAGAGGGGAGGGGAGAGGAGAGGAGAGGAGGGAGGAGGGAGGGGAGGAGGGGAGGGAGAGGAGAGTGGGGGAAGGAAGAAAGGAGAGGCTCCTCATGGCAGAGGTCGCGGAGGTGAAGAGTCTAAATACTTGAGACGTCCAAGAATACACAAATATACGCACATATCTTTCTCGTTTCCCTCCCTTTCCCCTCTC
>NC_091550.1:13150816-13155816 GCF_042767895.1 Penaeus vannamei | reverse complement strand
ACTTTTATCCTCATACTTTTCTCATAGATACTTTTATCCTCATACTTTTCTCATAGATACTTTTATCCTCATATTTTTCTCCTACTGTTACTTTTATCCTCATATTTTTCTCCTACTGTTACTTTTATCCTCATATTTTTCTCCTACTGTTACTTTTATCCTCATATTTTTCTCCTACTGTTACTTTTATCCTCATATTTTTCTCCTACTGTTACTTTTATCCTCATACTTCAGTCAGTGATATTTTCATCAAGTCCTCCTCTCACTTTCCCCTCAGTATTCCCATTATCTTTACACAATGGCCCCAGTGTTAACCCCTCACAAGAGGACACCTTCCTCACATAGTTACTTTCATCCTCATGTCTTCTTCACACCGTTAATTTCTTCCTCACACCTCATACGCAGTCACTCATTTCTTCGCTTCTGTATACAGCTATTCGTCCCTTCCTTTCCATAATGATGCTTGTCTCGAAGCATTTATCATACCATGTCTTGGAAATAATGAAGATAAATGTGCAAACACGCAAATAATGCCAGGCATGATTAACAAACAAACAACGCGTCATAAATAAACAGGATAACATCGCCGGTCACAAATAAATGATTATGCTAAACAAAAATCACAAATCATTAAATAAATATATTGGTGACGCCACTTGTTACTGCATTATGAGAGAAATAACGCCGCACATAATTAATTAACTAATTAGGCGACCCTACTCGGAAATAAATCATGATATAAAAACGCCACTTAAAAAATATATATCGTATGCATCCAAGCCATCTAATCTGCAACATCCGAATCAAAAATCATTTCCGACTCGCAACGAGCTACCATCGGGCACACCATACTCCCTAATCCGGTCTAATCCAATGTAATCCTATAACGGACTCCTCCAATCCAAAGCATCCGCCTCCTTCCTCTCACTCCCCTCTCCTCGCGACCTAATCTCACCCCATCCCCTCCTTTCCCTAATCTCCCTCCTCCCCTTAAAGGTATCCCTGATCCAAAAAAAGGAGGGAGAGGAGAGGAAGACGCCCTCGGGGCACGGAAGGGCTGTCAATTAGGTCCCGGGTTAACAAATTGTGGGAAGAGGAGGATTGGGGGATAGATTAACGCGGTGGCGATTACGGTGGTCAAGGTGGTGGCAGTGGAGATGGCGGTGGCACACCTCGAGGTAACTTCAATACCCTCTTCCCTCGGGCTAATGGCTAGGGAGTGCCAGACCCGCGGCGGCAGCTGTGTAGGTGTCACCTTTAGCCCCTTTGGAGACTGCAACACTGCCTTCGTTCCACCTCCGCCGCCCCCTCCCCCCGCGACCGCCACGACCCGCTCCCCGATAACAACCCGCCACACTCTCCAGCCGCGTGTTAAAAGGGACAGCCGTCGCCGCCCGTGCGTGGCTGGCCGGGCGAAGGGAAAGCGGCCTTTTGTTTACTCTGCATGTACGCCGCCTCGCCTCGCTCCGCCTCGCCTCATCCCCCACGCCCCATCATTTTTAATCTTTTCTCCTTTTCCTTTGTTTTTGAGCCTTCCCTGCGAGACTCGAGCGCGCATATGGGCCACACGCGTACAGACGCCCGCACCCATCTTCATTACCATCAGCTCAATCGTTATTAATGATTTATTAATAGTGAAGACGCAGCCAGGCTTGCCTCGACAACCACACACACAACGACCTAGCCTCTTCTACAACGTGTTTATTTCCTTTCTCTTTCCCGCATTAGTCACGGTGGCGGGCATGTGACAGGCATACGAGATCCCGGATCAGGCACGACCTGCGTCGAACTGCGCCCCGGCTTCACCTGCTCTGCTTAATACCGAGGCGCTATTATTTCATCTTGGCCCGGCAGCGCCAGTCCCAGGGGGGGGGAGAAAATTCATTGTTTCCTCACTCGTAAAACAGTCCGCAAGTGACGTTTTCCCGATAAGAAAGATGTCTTGTTATCGCGCTAACGGGCCCGCATCCGAATACATCGCAATTTCCTCCATTCCAGGCCTCCATCGGAACGCCCAGGAACGCGGCCCCGGCTTCGGGAGGAACGCCGTCAGACAAACCAACGCCGCAGCCGTTCGCAGACGCGCTAAAAGAACGGCAGCTCGTCCCCGGAATCGTCCAACTTTTACGCACGCGAAATTTGCCGGTCAAACGCGGATCGATCGCCGTCGCCGACTTCCCAGAACGAACATCGCCGAGTCAAACACGCAGGACCTCGTTAAAGTCTCGCAACAACTCCTGCATAGTTGCGGCCGTTATTAGCCCCAACTACCTCGTAGACGATAAACGAAGCTTATATCATGAAGCGGCCAGAGGGGGGCGGGTGGGCGGGTAGAAGTAAGGAGAGACGGAGGCAGAACAAGCGGGGGCGAGGGACCGATACGAAAGAAGAGATAGAACACAGAAGCGAGGGAGGAACGGACGAAGCCAATAGGCACGGAAGGAAAACTGATAAGAGGGGAATGGAAAACATAAACAGAGAAATAAAAAGCTAGAAGTAGGAAGGACAGAGAAAGGACGGTAGGTATTTGAGAGAGCGAGAGCGGTGCCAGTGCCAATGCCATCGCCACGTGCGTTTGAAGATGTGACGACCATAATCGCGGGAGGACGTAACGAGGTCTCAATTGGCGAGATTGCTTCCGCTCGCCATTTCTACCTCTCCACACTTTCCCGCGCCTCTCCCAGTCTCTCTCTCTCTCTCATCCCACTCTCCCTCGCTCCCTCCCTGCCGCAACTGGCACGCCCATTGACACTGCGATCTATGTATGGAGTACCAGATGACTCGCGGAAAGATAAACACTCGCATGCCGAGATTCTCTCTCTCTCTCTCTCTCTCTCTCTCTCTCTCTCTCTCTCTCTCTCTCTCTCTCTCTCTCTCTCTCTCTCTCTCTCTCTCTCTCTCTCTCTCTCTCTCGTGCTGGGATAACGAGCAAGACCGAGTACGTCCTGTTGCCCGGGTCGCTCACGACACCCTGAAATCCAGCTTGTAATCCTGGGATAACCGAGCGGGATTTACAAGTCACCGTTGCGGTTGCAGTTAAGAGCTGGCCCCCTTTGTTACTACCATCGAAAATAGCCATAAAAAGGCATTTCCCTGCATGCGCGATTTCTCCGGATAACTCTTAGTGGTGTTTAGCGTTCCGCATCGAGGTTTTATATTCAGATGTTAAATGACCACGATACACCTCCGATCGTTCCGTCGAGCGTTAAGTATTTAATAGTCTTCTCGTCACTGGCATTTTTACGGCGTAGTTTCGTCCAACTCTCCCTGTTATCCCCATACGACGCTTTTATTTCAACAAAACCTCGTTTTGTCTCTCCTTCAACTGCTTTTACATACTTGTTTTCTCGCCCTATGTAAACAATATCCTTGTTGCTATTACTACCCCTGGCGTACTTGTTTCATTGTTCCTTTCATCGTGTTATGCATCAACTTGTTTTTATATTTGTAAGCGTTATTTCATACCAAGGTAGTGGAAAAATAACAGTCCTGATGACCGCATCTCTAATCCAAGAACGAGCAACAGGAAAAAATAAGTCATATGATAATGACATCCACCCTGGCCTCGCGCTCGTGTTCTACCAGCGTCGTTGGAGTGCCAAGTCAGACAAAACACACGAGCAAAACATGTATACTTGTAGTTGTTTTGTCTACCGCAACTTTCTTGTTTCTCCGACTCGAGACACCTGCTAGTGCCTAAAAAAGTAAACCTTGTGTTAATGGACATTTTATGATATCCAGAAACTGTCTGTATGTTACTCCGTTTTATAAATATTGTCGATTTCGTTCCCACACGCGCAATACCAGAGCCTTTCCTTCCCTCCACCTCCCCCACAACCACCCACTTCCGGCAACAGTTGACGTCATCAACATACCCACCTTTCTCACAAATGCTATATCCTACTATAAAGTGATTGGAAACGATCCTATGTCCATAAAACAAAAACATTGATAACCAACTAACAGCCACGAGAAAAATGTTAAACGGCATGACAGGAGAGAACTTCTCTAAGAATGCAGTAGAACTCTCCTTTTCATTTCTTTCTTTATCACTTTCTCATTCTGTATACCACGCCTATTCACACGCTCTTTATTCAACTTTGAACCCCATGACCTTGCTTAGGAGAGCGATGGACATTTCGCCAACTATAAACAAAAGCATCAACCACGTTCTCTTTACTGCGTCGAAAAGACAAAACAAAGCCCCTGTCAACGCCACTAATTACTTCAAAAATCGAATGCTATCATCAAGCGATTAACAAATGGGCGATGCTTGACAGACAACGATGGTGACCTTTACGTCTTGTGGTGGAATCGCTTCTCATTGTGTATTCATGTCGCACTGTCCCCTTCCGAGAAGCCATCAATAAATACATCCATACTCCTGTTCTAAAGGTGTGTATTTCAACGTGAAAGAGAAAATTAATTAGGCAATCGAAAATCGAGGCAAAATATTTACGAAAAAAGCGATCAGCCGAGAGGGAAAAGTTTGACAGAGACGCGATGCTCACATGTCCAAACACAAACTTGGCCCAATGTAAACAAACCCTCGTGACCACACTCCGTCTTTCGAGAACTTTAAAAATGTGTTACTCACCACAAATAGGAGGTTGAAGATGAAGAGGAGATACTTTATACACTTCATTCCCGTGTCGAGAGCCATTATTGAGGGATCCTTATTCACGAGCGTATACGTTCACTCTCACCACTGGCTGAGCCACAACTGAAGAACCACGAGAGAAAACCGACCCAACGGGAGGGAGCGCGGAGGGATACACAGGTAACTGAAGATAATGTCGTGATTTATTGACGACGCACTTAATCCTGTGAAATATCTTTTTATTAAGTAGTATTAGATTATCAAGATAAATATGGCGTTTCTTGATTTGTAAGTTGCTTTCTATATAACTTCATAATGTGTCGGGAACTAGTTTTTTATGCGGAGGGATGGCTCTTGGAGTCACGACAGGTAAGAGAAAGGGTTATTGAAGGATGAATTA
>NC_091550.1:13128316-13133316 GCF_042767895.1 Penaeus vannamei | reverse complement strand
CAATGATGGAAGATGGAGGAGCAGAGAAGGACAGAGAAGGCACTCAATGAAGGACGAGGAAGCGAGCGATAAGGGGCGTGTTAAAGGCAACTAGGATGCCTGTGTTGCGTAGTGAAAGGGGTGTTTACTGTACGTATTAAGGTTTTTATGGGCAAATGCGGAGCGGGGAGAGGGTTTATGGAGGCTGCCTGAAGATTCCAGATTTTTTGTTCAACTGAAAGGAGTGTAAAGGGCTATTCAACTGGGGAATTAGATACGGCTCTTGCTCTTTCTTTATTTTACACACACACACATATGTATATATTTTATATATGTATATACACTGTACATCTCTCTCTCTCTCTCTCTCTCTCTCTCTCTCTCTCTCTCTCTCTCTCTCTCTCTCTCTCTCTCTCTCTCTCTCTCTCTCTCTCTCTCTCTCTCTCTCTCTCTCTCTCTCTCTCTCTCTCTCTCTCTCTCTCTATATATATATATATATAAATATATATATATATATATATATATATATATATATATATATATATATATATATTGCCAATCTATAGGTCTGTCTGTCTATCCATCCACATCTATCTATCTAGATTACCTATATGTATAATATGTATATCTTTCTATCTATCATCTATTTAAATATCTATCTATCTGTATAGCTATCAATATATATATACTTTACATCATCTATATATCTATCTATCTCTATACATATTTATCTACCTATCATCTACCTATCTACACCACACATTCATCTTGACATTCCTCAACCAAGCCATCTCCTTTCCATTCCTCCCTCGAACCATCACTCACACTAGCACCCTGTCATTACGTCATTCCTCCACTCAGGGCCATTCTGCTCATCCCACACGTAAAACAGACAAATAAATAGATGAATAAATATAAATGAATAGATGAATAAACGAATGAGGGGAAAATATCAGTAATCAAAAAAAGATACTAATGAAATCCTCTCTTAAAAGCAATTAGTAATGACGCTTCTGATTTTTTGGTGTTGCACAATTTTAAATAACTAGAGGCATATCTGTGATGATTAGCAGTATACGAATAACAGTAGTAGTATTAAAACAATAACTAAGAGTCATAAAGTTCAAAGACGGATTGAAATGAAACAAAACGTGAATAATAAAATCTCGTGTTCGTCTTTGTTTTTCCGTTATTTACTCTTTCCTTCTTCAGTCGCGATTTAATCCACTATACAATACTGTTATTTTATCTCTCCATGTGTTACAATCGGCATAAAACTTCTATTGTCGTGCTGATATATTTAATTATCTGCTTGTTAATTCAAGACAAATGACAATGAAACGGACGCAAGATGGTTTCCCGCTACGTTTCCGTCCGCGAGACAATAGAGCGCCATGTTCTCTAAAGAAATTGTTATGAAACATGGTCCAAATATTATGCGAAGGAATTTTCACTGTCTCGGTACTCGCTGTGAGGAAATTATACTGAAGAAAATAGCGTGACTGAATGTATCTTTTTTTTTCTACAAGGATCATCTTTCCTCACTGAGGTTTGTTTATGGCAGATCAGCTGTTATTGTTTTGAAAAGAATATCTTCAGCAAATACTGCTCTTCATTTTGTATTCTCACGAATTTTCGAGGTTTGTTAAAAGATAAATGTGTGATTTTCTCAATTACATGATTCGGTATTGTGCAAGATGACTTTTGAAGATGACATAAGTGGAATCTTGACAACCGCCAGAAGAGAGAGAGAAAAAAATATGAGCTCGTTTATTACTATACAAATATGACAATCCTCAAATAAAAAAAATCGAAGTAATGCGAATTTATATCGAGATCTATGTCATCAAATTCTTGACCATTTCCGCAGATTCGCAGATCAAATTATCGATTTATTCATCTCAAATACTTCAAAGCTCCAAAAATAAAATCAACACTGATCTTCGCTTGATACTCACAGCCAATCATTTACTGAAGCGACGTCACATTTCTTCCCTATAAGGAATTAAACCGAGTCGTCGTCCACGCTGGAACGGGTTTCGATTTTCCTCCGAGAAGGGCTAATCATCCTCTCCGCGATCCTCTTTTGTTTCTCTTCTTCATCCTCGACCTCTTCCACTTGACTGACGTTCCAATTTTTGTTCTTTATTAACGTCCTTCTCTCTCGGGGTATCTTGTACATTCAGAATTTTCAGACTATGAAATCACCCCCGAAAAAATCTTTTATTCATATTCTTATTTTTGCTTCCTAATAGGAGAGTTGTCTTCCGCGAAATTTGCATTCCGTTGTTTATCTTGATCAAGATGTAAAGATAGAAAGACTTTAATAAATGTTCTGAATTGTCTTTCCCCTTTTTTCACCCTCACTTTGGTATCCAATTGTGTTTTCTTGTTATTCGTGTGTCTGAGTCGAAAGAGAGATAGATAGAGAGAGAGAGAGAGAGAGAGAGAGAGAGAGAGAGAGAGAGAGAGAGGGAGATAGAGAGAGAGAGAGAGAGAGAGAGAGAGAGAGAGAGAGAGAGAGAGAGAAAGAAAGAGAGAGGGAGAGAGAGAGAGAGAGAGAGAGAGAGAGAGAGAGAGAGAGAGAGAGAGAGAGAGAGAGAGAGAGAGAGAGAGAGAGAGAGAGAGAGAAAGAGAGAGAAGAAAGAAGAAGGAAAAAATAGGGGGGATGGGAAGAAAGATATGCAGAAGTGAAAGGTAAGGGAATGAACAATGGAGAATAACAATGATAAACAGAAGAGAATGAATCGACAGGGAAAACGAATCATGAAAATGAAGTATAGAACAAATAGTGCATGATATAAAACACGAAAATAGGAAAGGGAAGGATAAGAGAAAAGTGATTGTCAGTCTCTTCAACAAAGACCGTAATTACCCTAATGTTGGTCCTCATTCTCTTAACTTTAACGTCCTCTCTCTCTCTCTCTCTCTCTCTCTCTCTCTCTCTCTGTCTCTCCCTCTTTCTCTGTCTGTCTGTCTGTCTCTCTCTTTCTATCTCTCTTTCTCTATCTCTCTCTCTCTCTTTCTCTGTCTCTCTCTCTTTCTCTGTCTGTCTGTCTGTCTCTCTTTTTTATCACTCTCTCTCTCTCTCTCTCTCTTTTTTCAGTGTCTCTCTCTCTCTCTCTCTCTCTCTCTCTCTTCTCTCCCCCCTTTCTCTCTTTCTCTGTCTCTCTCTCTTTCTGTCTCTGTCTCTCTTTCTCTCGACCAGCATTATGAGACAACAGTTTTCAAAATTGATCAGAAATCATGCATGTGGAGATTTGTTCCCATTTTCAAAAGTGTCATCCTACCTAGCAAAAAAAAAAAAAAAAAAAAAAAAGCTACGGAACATTGCGAGAAAAAAAATCGGTAAAACTATTCATTTTTTTTACATCACGTCATCAACGTAATGTCTCTTCATTAGAAACAACACTTACCGGACGAAATTAACTTTTTATCATTGTCAAATAATAGACGAGTTTAACATTTTGAACTGCATTAGACGAATTGTATCAATGCATGTAAATACACTGCGCCCAGAGAGATATTACCATTGTTGTTGCATCCTTTTGTAAATGTAATTACTCAAGACACTATAAACACCATATATGAAACCTTATGGGATGAAATCTTTAATATGGCTTTATGTCAGAGGAATTCAGAGGCAGTCGATGCTTTCTAAAAAATCAATCATTCTTTCACTCTCTTCTCATAATAAATCTTACCAAAAATAACGTATACTTTTCAAATACTATTGATAAATATTTCCGTGGCAGGAAGCTGTGTTATAGAGAAGAGTAACGGACACAGATATCGTGGATTTTTTGTGACCCATTTTTTATCAACAGTTGTATCCTTTGAGTAATGTATAAGTAACATGGAATGTGTATGTTGGTGTCTGTGCGTGTGTGTGTGTGTGTGTGTGTGTGTGTGTGTGTGTGTGTGTGTGTGTGTGTGTGTGTGTGTGTGTGTGTGTGTGTGTGTACGTGTGTGTGTGTGTGTGTGTGTGTGTGTGTGTGTGTGTGTGTGTGTGTGTGTGTGTGTGTGTGTGTGTGTGTGTGTGTGTGTGTGTGTGTGTGTGCGTGCGTGCGTGCGTGCGTGTGTGTGTGTGTGTGTGTGTGTGTCTGCGCGTGTGTGTGTGTGTGTATGTGGAGAGAGAGAGTGAGAGACTAAGATAGAGTGAATGAGAGAATGAGTGAGAGAGTGAGAGAGAGAGAGAGAGAGAGAGAGAGAGAGAGAGAGAGAGAGAGAGAGAGAGAGAGAGAGAGAGAGAGAGAGAGAGAGAGAGACGGGAAAACATACAGATAGAGAGTGTTCACGAGAACACACGAGAACACAGATATGAAAAGAACTATCATAGCACTTGGTTATCATAAGAACATTATTTGGACAGATGCAAAAAAAGTTTTCAGTAAACCGTACTGTGCAATGGAGGTCAGACGGCATAAAGGGAAGAAAATCAAATTCATACTATTATTACAAACTGTACAAGATATTCTAATCCTTTAATCTTAATCACTGATATGTATGGTACAAAATATACGCCACATATAGTGATGAAACTGCATCAGTCTTGCAGCCATTATTATTAATATATGATAAAGAACAGTACATAAATTTTAATAAAGAAACTATATTAATAATCTTGCCAGGATTATTAATACCTGATAAACAAAAATATATCTAATTTAGCGAAAAAACTACATCAATCCTTTAGCTATAATTATTATTGCCTGTCTAAGAGTAAACCACATCCAGTGTCGTGACGAAAATACATTTCTTAACTTATAAATTAACAAAAGTGTAGCCCCTTTCAGGTGTAAAAGGCTTCTGTATAAGTGATGGCCTTCCTAAGTCAACAGAACTTCCCCCAGAGTATATATACACATTTCCTTGGGTTTTTGCAAGGAATGTAAATGGAATTGTGAATAGTTTTCAGCTTTCCGTTCCGTTCAGATCGAATTCTTTTACTCTAGTCTACACCCTTCTATTTATGGGCTCCCTCTTCCATCTAGAAATTGTGCATTGGAGTGGAATCTTAT
>NC_091550.1:13110816-13120816 GCF_042767895.1 Penaeus vannamei | reverse complement strand
GATTGTCTTGTACAATTAAAATGAAAATGGTTATTTATTTATTTATTTTTAGTATATACGAAATGAGAATTAAAAATTTTAAACAATGGATAATTAAGTTTAAAGATTGTAAAGGTAGTAAAGAAAAATAACATCACACACTTCCTTCTCAGACCTTGGGTTTAAACCAGCAACACCCAAGAAAGCAAGCTCGACCCCAGTTGTAGACAAGTCCATATCCTTATCATCATTATTTGGAGCTACCCTGCGCACTCCCACCCCTATGAGTCCCCCTGGGGCAGTGACTCCTGTGAACCTGACTGGTGGTTCATGGGGGAATCTCTCCTCGCGCAGTTTGTCACCATCGCTGCAGACCCCAGGATCCTCCCCCACCAGTCCAGGTATGTTATGTTGCATTTTGAGGGGAGTGAGTTTCCGGATATCAAGAGTATTAGGAATAGTGTAGGAATAGAGAGGCCTCTTTTTTAGGAAATGTTCATGAGAATTTTAGTGAATTTTGAATATAAAGACATCTGAAAAAAAAAAAAAAAATGACTTTAACAAGTAATTGTTTATTTAGGATTATTAAATTGTTCTTGTCACATGAAGAAAACATAAACAATTTATTCATCAACTTTTCCTTCTCTCTTGACAGCAATCAACTTCAGCATGTCGGGCAGCAGCTCTGGGTCTGTTACAGCAAGTTCATGGGCTTTCCACCGCAATCAGTCATCCATCCTCGACTCTTCCTATAATGTGTTAGCTGTAAGTGAAAATAAGGATTACAAATGTTTTGTGCACTGCAGTTAGATGCATTATTTTATGATATTTTTATGATGTGTGTGGATATTTCTTTTTTAAGGTTAGAGGTATATTTAACCCATTGGATCCAGATGCTTCACTGCCATCACATAGCCCAAAATCCAGGCATTAGGCTTATGTGAATGAATGCTCTGCTAGTCGTGCGGCTTGTTTGCCGGGTGCAAGTGAACATGCATTTGCATTGACATTGCTTTACAATGTTATTTTGTCATTTTTGGTAAGAGCTTTTTTAGATTTGCCCTTTTCCAGTCTATTTGTGATTTGATTTGCTTTATCCAGATGGTAATGGACTTTTCCTTGTGCAGACTCTTTATCATCTCTCTAGGTAGTCTATAACTAAGTGCAATAATAGTGACAATAAGAGACATTATATTTGTGTCAATTTTTTACAATTTGATACACCCTGCACCACCGTTCATGGCAGGCAGGAATAGGATCCTAAGTATGGAAATCGCGTCCTCCTGGAGCAGGCACACTCCCAGTCATGGCTCACAGGCTTTATATTCCACACTTGTTTATCAATGGAAGTGATGCAAGAGCCCCTTCCAAAATGCCAAATGAGTAATTAGCCTCTAATAGGTTTGTGCACTTGTGGCAAGTTCTTTTCCATCAACTTGTTCTTTAGCTGAAATGCTTGTGATGGCAAGTTTGCGTCACATTGGTCTACAGCCATTTTTTCAATGGCAGCCAAAAATTTTCATGACATGATGGTCAGGTCATCAAGATTGTAGGGGTTAAGATTTTTATTTCAAGAACTTTTATTTTTAGTTATTTGTTTCAACCATTAACCATTAACCATTTAGTTCTAAGAGTAAATTTTGCAGCATAGGAAAAACAATATACACAAGGCAGTCTAGAGTATTTGTTTCCATCCTTATGAAATGTCATATAGGGTAATATGTTTCCTTTCCTCCACAGAGCCCACAGCATCATATGTTCTCCCCATCACAACTCTCAGATTCCCTGGTTGGTAACCGGCTAGGTGGGGGTGCCAGTAGTCCACCGTCACCCTCCATGTATGGCCCCCCTATCACTGATGATGCTGAACTCCAAGAATACTTGCAGCAATACAAGGAGAAGGAAAAGCTGAGGCAGATTAGTAAGTACAACTTGTTTTAATCATATAATTCAATGCCTAAGTAGTGTTATTGTATGTTTGCAGTGTGAATAGTATCAGCTGAACAGAAGTCACACTATGTAAGATTTTCACTGAGGTATAGTTTATGATTATTCCCCCTTTCAGTGTCACAGTCAGAGAGCAACAATGGCATGAACAGTTCCCTGTGGGCTTATGGTGGTTCTCCATTGTCACAGTTGTCCGATTACAGCAACCTCCTTCGCAAAAACATCTATCAGACTGCCACCAAAGATACAGGTAAATTGCTGCAACTTGAAGTGCTAGATGATTTTACTTCTATATGTAACTTTTTTGTCTGATTTCCTTCTGAACATTTGATATATGAATACACCAAGTTGCTCAGACATCCACTGGAACATTTTGTAACACTGCTTAACAGGACTGGAGACGAATTCTGCTGATAGTAAGAATGATGATTCTAAGGCATCAACACTTTGTAGTAGTAGTGTTAGCAAAATCTGGCGGAAGAGAAATGTTACACCTGAGGAACTGTTCCAGGTGAGTCTTGTGATAGTTGTCTTGGTATTTCTGATTAATGGATGAACATGTTTTATAATTATATAGAGAAACGGATTTTATAATGGCCTTTTGTCTACACCCCTTTTTTGTTTCTCAGATTTTCCTTCATATCTTCTTGTCATGTCTCTCTCTTCAATGCTTTTGTCTACTCTATTCATTTCTCTCTCCTCTGTTGCCTTTATTTTATTGTAAATGTTTGTTTACATGATACATCTCTTTCTGAGCAGTTTACAGAGAATCTCCGCATCTGGATGTCAGCAAATCTCCTAGTTCCACTTGTAAAAGATATTGACACCACCAATAAGTCGTTAAGTGCTGCAGCTCCAGAAATACAGATTGGGTGTGTTGGGGTTGATAAGCTGAAGAAGACAGCACAGAACATCTCAGGAGTCAAACAGCTATCAGATGTAAGCTGAATTTTTGTTAATGTGCTTTTGCGTTTGGATTACTTTAGCTTATACATTATTAAAAAAAAAAAAAAAAAAAACTGAATTAAAAGATTGATTATAGTAGATTTAGCACAATATATAGAAATCCCATAAATTATTACTTTTTTGTTCTTCATAAATGTATCTCTACTTGCAGCTGATCCCCTTCTTGGATATGACAATTCATCAGGACTACCTAGTACACCGATTGCGGGAACTCAGTGCAGGAGGTGCCATATCAGCTTATCGTTGGAATGGAGGCAGCAGTAACTTCAATGGGAAGCCTTGGAAAGATGAATATCCGACTGATACTGCTGTGAGTAATTGTTAACCCTATCATGTAGGGGCCAGATTTTTCTGTGCTGTAATCATTACGGAACAGTGTAGCCTTTCTGGCAAGGTTTGTGCTGTAAACAGCTGGCCCACCCACTTGCTCACTAGAGACATGTCATATGGCCTTAAGTCATGACAGCTACAGGTGTGCCTGTGACCAAAGGGTTAAGTCATTTAGATCCTGCTAAATCTTGATTTTTAAAATATATTGCTAAATGTTGATGCTTTGTCTTCTTTATGCAGATCTTTTGATTATTACATTTCTTTTTATTTGTGACTTTTCTGAGTATGATTATCATAAGTTTAGAGAAAAAAAGTTAGGTTAGGAGTTTTCAGCAATGATGTAACATATGAAAAATTGAGGTTTCAAGATGATAATGTATAAATTGATATGGATATATATTAATATTTTTAAATGGATGTTAACACATGTCAGTTTTTCTGTGCATCTTGTTAAAAAATTCAAAAACAGAACAGACCCTCAAAATATTTGATGAAAAATGTTGTTGCATTACAGATTCTTCTGCATGTTTTTGCCATGTACATGGACAGACAGCTTCCCCCAGACATCCAGCAGCCAGAGGGAAGGACGTTTTCCAGCACGCACTTGATCAAGGCACCTGAAAAGCCTGCCAAGCCTACTATGAGACCTCTTCTGTATCTCACTCAGGTATAGAAATGATATGCAGAATGCAGGAGTGAGAAGTTTACTTTCTTTTCTTTCTTTCTCTCATTTTTTTTTCTTTGTTCTCTTTCTTTTTCTTTCTTTTCTTTCTTATCAAATTTAGATTTGTGAATTTTAGATATTTTGGTCTTTGGGGTAGCAGTATTAAGCAATTCGTAGGACTGTTATCCTTCAGAATTTCCTATTTTGAGTTAAATGCATTTCATATATGCACTTATTTAAACATCCTTTAGAGATGTTTTTGCCACATCAAAATAGCTTTGATGGAATATGACATTCAAAAATAAGTGATTATGATGATGATGCCCAATTTATGTATATTTACACAAGATATCTACAACATAAATTTGACAGTTAAAGTTGTTGAATATAGTTTGTACATACAGTAGAAGAAATTTAAGATTTACTCCTGACTTGCCAATTATTGCATCGTGACTTTACAGTATATTGATATAAGATTTTTTTGTTGCTAAGTTGCTTATTTCATAATTTAATCATAAGTTAAGAAAGAAGTCTTGTTTAAATTTATAATCTTATTTACTGAGTAAAATACCAGGATTTGTTTTGGTTGATTAATATGATTACACTTCCTCAGGTAAATCCCCCCCACCTAAAGGTAGTTCTCCCTCCTGATGAGGAGTGTGAAGTCGGCAGTGGCAGAAATAATTTCATCCACGCCCTTCTCCTGTTCATTCATCATGTGACGCATCAACAACACTCGCGCATTGCCAACATCAATCTCACAATGTCGGGAGTAAACCTGACATGGGTGGTAAGGAAGAGCTGAAAATAGGGTGCTATAGTTATCAATGTAAAAACTGTAATTTTAGTTGCTATTGTTTACAGCAGTATTATTGACTATGGGATTAAGACAATTCTTGTGTTGACAGTGAAGTGTCCCTTACGCATTTGATCCTTTTTATTTTATGATTAATGTCTCTCTCTCTTTTTTTTACCGTTTCTCTGCGTCTCATTTTGTTGCTGATGTGAAAGCTATTAATGCCAAAGTAGACTATAAGAACCATTGTGTAAATTGTCTCATTTGTATTAAGGTTGAAGTATATGATTTTTTCTGTTTCAGTGCTGCATTTCTTTTTGCCTAAACAGTGCTAGATCATCAATTGGCATATGAAAACTGCTTTGCAAAGTGTTCAGGGCTGGGTTGAGCTTTTTCCTCTTATGTTTCTATAAGGAAAAAAATGTAATTTATGGTAATTTGTGTTTCTTTGTAATATATTTGCATAATAGGTGTTTTAACTTTTTAGAAAATGAAATGCTTGCTATTAGACCTAAATGGTCTGCTTTGAGGCTATGAACTTGCAGGATTATTAAATGTGTAAAGAGACTTTGTAAGGACCCAGTGTACAAATATATCTCCATTTGAATGATACATTTGTGTGTTTGCCTTTAAAGTAGGTATGACTGTTTGTTGTGCTTGATCCATCTTGTATATTACATGTGTATATCATCTGTGTGGATGCTTTTGTATGTGTACAACCTCTTTGCACTTACTTACATATGTAAAAATAACAAACAAACAAATTATTGAGTCATGTATTGTGTACATAATTTTCACTACTTTTATGTGACTGTGACATTTAAGAATAAAAAAATGTTCGCTATCATAACTTTTACTCCCACCCACACTGATATAGACCAGGGATGTCAAACTCAAAAATCTTTACAGGCCAAATTGCCCAACCTGGTCATGACAGTTCAAATTGCTCTGCTCAGTCACCTATGTGTGCTAATTGTGGTGGCTCCCATATTGTATTTTATATGGGATGCCCTGCCTAAAACCTTGAATTTGAGGTAGCAGTTCTCAGATTCATATTAGGCCTCACTATGTGAAACCAGACAGGAAGCATGGCAGTGGGATTTTACTCACCCTCCCTATTCCAAAACTGCTCTGTTCCCCTCCCATCTTATCAAGATGTCACAGCATCTCTTCCCTCTACCCTGAACCATCCAACCTCTACTCCCCCTCTACCCCAGGCAAATTCCTTTTCTAGCCTTAATCCAGATACTCCAGTCTCTACCACTTCTCTGCTGCCTACTCCACCTACTCACTTTACCTGTCACACCAGACAACCTATATTTTCCACACCATCTTCACCTACCACATCCTCCCCTCAAACATCTATCCCCTCGTTTCCCAGACCTCCCCACCTAACCCCTCCAGAAACTCTTGAAAACATTCAAAAATTCCTAAATATGACTCAAGAGAATGTTCTGCTCAAAATATCCCTCCATCCCTGTTCCTTCTATATTCAAAGTATGCCAATATCCTTCCTCCTCCCCCACAAGTTATCCCTACCCCTCTTCCTCCCACTTTTTCCCAACATACCCCAGCCTCTCCTACTCCATGTGCAACATTCCCTCTTAATTACCCATTATCTTTACCTCTCCCATGTGATCCCTTCTGTCAAAACAGTGTCCTTCTCTGGATCCCTCCCCTCCAGACATTCTTCTTGATACTTCACCTCTTTTTCCATTCCCCTTATCTCATTCTCCAGATTCTTCTGCTACTTCTTCAACAGCCATCTTTACCTGTATTAGCTGATGATTGTTTCATAATTGTTTTTTTGCCAGTTTTCCTTAAACAATGTTCCTATTACTTCCCCAGCCACTGATACACTCCATTTCATCTAATTGCCCTATTGCCCTTAACCCTTTCCTTTACTATCTCCGATTTACTTCATTTGCTCCCCCTCTTTACCCTTTTCCCTATCATACTATCCTATAACACTATAACCTTTGACATTAACACGTTTTATCCTAATTGTTAACTCATCTTTACCCTTTTTGTCACAATACTTTACCTTAGCGCTATATGACCTTTGATGTCCATGTGACCATTAATCATTCCTTTCAGCTACCATCCTGAGGGTCAACAAAGGTTTGTACCTGGCTTCTCAGGATTACATTACTAAAACTGGTATTATGTACTCATATGTTAAGTTTATTTAATTTATCAGATTTTAAATGGTGATATTAATGGTAACAAATTGTATATGACTATTTTCCTTTGTGGCAATCACAATTCCATAGGCCAATAATTATTCTTGTCATCCTGCGGGCCACTTCTGATCATCCCAGGGGCACACTTAGACAGCAGAGTATGACACCCCAGGGATATTTCATTCATTATAAAAACACAATAATAGAAAAAAAAAAAAAACTGTAAGACTATAACTGATAATCTTTTGACTAAATACTGGCTTAATTAATCATATAAAATGGCCGACTGTAAGACTGAAATAGCAAGTGCACTGCAGGCCACACGTAGGAGCGTGGCAGCCTATAGATATAGAGCTTTTATCAAACAAATCAGATTTTCTTGGCACCATAGTATACTTAAATTTATTAGAAGAAGAGCCATTTTGTCTTTCATATTAAATTTAAGAGGATTACTGACAAATGGTAACCATATAAAATACAAAATTATCTTAATCAAACAAAATCATTCATAATGGAATACATGACTATTACTATCAGTAGCCACCATGTAGCTGCAAAGGAAACAAGACTCAAAATTAGGGTTTGATAAAATGAAGCTGACTCTAAAATAAAAAAAAATATTACAACTAAGTGTACGACTGCTAAACTTTCAACAAGATATAAAAATGAATATCTCCTAAAATGAGTAATTAAGAATGTGACTGTAATTTACTCTTTTTCAGATAATGATTTTAAAGTGATTCATAATTTAACAGGATCTGTCCTTGCCTACATATGCTCAAAATTATATCCACATCCACCTATGGGTGGATATAGATACAGTTCACAGAACAAGAACCGTGCATCATTTAAATTGATATAAGTCAAAGAGAATGTCTTGTGAAAGAATACTTGATCAATTCTTATTTTTCTGTGTCAATATCTGTGGTTATTGGTAGCCCTGAGAATATGTTGCTGAAAATCTTGGCAGTACCATGCACACTGCCATTGATCAACAGGATATGTAATGTTGATAAAGCTCTTTGTCATGGGTCTACTAGAATATGTAATGCAGATGATTGTCTGATGTACCATTTCCTCTACTGAGAGACCTTTGTGAGGCACAATTAGCTCATCATCTAGGAAATAAGTTTCATATGTAGTTAGTATTTATCTTTTTCAGCTGAACAGATCAAGTGCTAATGTCATTCATGAAAGTTTAATTCGCTAACATTCAATATCAAGTTCAATGCAGAAAAAATATAATGTAACATGGTCTCTACTAAACTTGCAGTGTGTTGTGTTGTTACAATATACTTGTTTTATTTTTACAAAAGTAAAGATATATTTGTAATGAGGAATTTTCATGTTATACCAGTTTATACATACTGCTTTTACAACAATAATGTCATAAAAGACACAAAAGAAAAGTAGGTTAAAAATTCTCCTAAAGAGCTAGTTCATTGATGGCAGTTTATCATCATGCATAACACATGCATGGTATACTATAATCATATAGCATATATGTCACTTATTTATGTATGACATGAACAAGATATATGTGTAAAATGTAAATCTTATAATCATTTATAATCTGTACGTGTTGTAATATGTGTATAAAAAGATACATCATACCACACTGTATGTATGAAGATATAATGTGCATCCGTTTGTGAGCTTCAACCTCCTAGCTTAATACATTTATTTTATAATGTACTTTAAATACAGTTTCATTTCATCTGTGATATTATTTAAGTAAGAACATTTCACTGTACTCCATTGTTAACTTTATAATGTCAGCTAGAGAGCGTTAGCTCAGCTGACTATTGTGCTGCAACATAAACATGTACCAACCCTATGTATGTATATTATTTTGGCAATAAAATCAATCAATCAAATCAAATTTATCCATTTTTTATGTGTATATAGTTTCTTTAAATTTCTTGAAGCTCGAGCTTTTTGATATCCTAAAATGTATCATTTAGCTCCCTACTTTTAAGTCAACAAGCAAGGTCCAAAACAACTTGTGAGAAAGTGAAAGAGAATGAAATAATGTTATTAAAGCAGATACCAAACTCAGACACAGTACCCATTTTGTTGAAACCTACTGAAAATCCTAATAACCATTCAAAAATAATGAGGTGATATTGAGTGATTACTTGTTAATTTTTCTTCAGCGTTGAGTGCAGCTATAGCTGTCATAACATAATGGCCTATGATGCATATATGCATCATGACTCGCAACAGGTGGGCTGGCTGTACACAGCTTAGGCCTAGCCACAAGGTCTATACTGTTGCATAATATTACATAACAAAAAATTCAGGCCTATGTTGAGTACAGCAAACCCACCTGTTGCGAGTCATGATGCTTACATACATCATAGGCCATTATATCATGCCTGCTATAGCTGAACTTAATGCTGAAGGGTGGTTGATATCTGCAAGAAAAATTAACAAGTAATCACTTAATTTCACCTCATCATTTTTGAAGTTATTAGGATTTTAAAGTGATTCATGATAGGGTTAATTAAGATGGTACAATATTTCCATTACAATTTTGGCTATAAGAGCAATGATGCAGGAGCCTGCTTCTTATCTATCTAATAACTTTAATTATGATTATGCCTATATTAGCAATAACAAGCAATCCTGCCTGTTCCTGTACATTTAGTAAATTATTTTCTTTACTCTACTTCATTCGTTTTACACCTAAAGAAGTACATGCAGATGCCCTTGTTATTTCTTGTCTATGAAAGGCATATCTCTGACCTTTAGTTTGATGTATAGTTAATACATTTATATTACATCAATGGATTTTGCATTATCTGATTTAGAATTATTATATGCATCTTTTATATAACAAAAGGAAAGATAAAACCAAATTTGCATTTTTTCTTTATTAGAAGTGATCTGAATTGAAAAGTCATACTCAATTTATCAATGCAATACTGTTAATCATTGTGTAAAAGATGTGTCAACAAATTTCTTTAAATTTTACTGAAAAGGATAAATTTGGGCACAATTTTCAACACTTAATATCTTAATGTGACAAAATTATCCTCCTGAACTGGCAGCTTTTTTAACATCACTATTATCACAGGCTATATCAGATTTCTTTGGTTCTTGCTTCTGATCTACTGGACAAGTTTGCGCTTT
>NC_091550.1:13088316-13095816 GCF_042767895.1 Penaeus vannamei | reverse complement strand
AAGGAAAAAGAAAACGATATATATGTTTCATTTTCGAATGACGCTCAATCAATTTCCTCCGTATTAATGATTAGGTAAAAACAGGATCACCAAGAATATGCATTAAGGAGAGAGGAAAAAGTCAGAACCGTTCAGCAGATTAGCAGATTAAAATTACGTTGGAATGGCCGATGGATTTTGTGTTCGGACTTTCTTTATGCTTCCCAGCTTCGATTATTTCTTTCTTTTTAAAGAGTTTATTATTATTCTTTATAAAAGAGTGTCTATGTCTTTCTGTCTTTGTCTGTCTCTGTCTGTCTGTCGCTCTCTCTCTCTCTCTCTCTCTCTCTCTCTCTCTCTCTCTCTCTCTCTCTCTCTCTCTCTCTCTCTCTCTCTCTCTCTCTCTCTCTCTCTCTCCCTCTCTCTTTCTTTCTTTCTTTCTCTCTCTCTCTCCCCCTCTTCCCCTCTCTCTCCCCTTCTCCCCCTCCCTCCCTCTCCCTCCCTCCTTTCCTCCCTCCCTCTCCCTCGCTCCCTCCTTTCCTCCCTTTCTCCTTCCTTTCCTCCCTCTCTCCCTCCCTGCCTCCCCCTCCCTCCCTCCCTCCCTCCCTTCCCCCCTTTCATCCCACTCTTTCCTCCCCTCTCTCCCTCATTCCCTTCCTTCCTCTCTCTCCTATACACATTTCCAAATCAATCCGCTAACATCTCCCCTTTATTCGCCGACCCAGACGCACGATCAGCAGCACGCACGCACGCACGCACGCACACGCAGCCACGGAAACACGCGAGGGATCGAGGTCTGCTAAGCGGTGACTCATCAGTTGCTACACTTGCGCAGAAAGGGGAAGAGGTGGGCGAGAGAGAGAGAGAGAGAGAGAGAGAGAGAGAGAGAGAGAGAGAGAGAGAGAGAGAGAGAGAGAGAGAGAGAGAGAGAGAGAGAGAGAGAGAGAGAGAGAGAGAGAGAGAGAGAGTGAGAGTGAGAGAGAGAGAGAGAGAGGAAGAAGAAGAAGAAGAAGAAGAAGAAGAAGAAGAAGAAGAAGAAGAAGAAGAAGAAGAAGAAGAAGAAGAAGAAGGAAATAGAGGGAGAGGGAATGACAGGGACAAAGGGAGGGAGGGAGAAAAACAGAGGAAGAAAGAAAGAAAAGGGGAGAGGTAACGGGGAAAGCAGGTAGAGAAAGAGTGAATGAAAGGGCGTGGAAGAAAGACAGCAACAGAAGAATAAAGAAAAAAGAGAGAAAAAGTAACAGAACAATAAGTAGTGAGAGAAAGAAAACATGAATAAAACAAAGAAAACGAAAACGGAGAGTAGTGAACAGGGAAGGAAGAAAAAAGATGTGAACAGAAGAGGAAGAGAAAGAGAGAGGGAGGCTGTCGAAATGTTATCAGAATCAAAGTTTATTTTTAACTCTCGCTCTGCCCTTGGCACTGTGAATCTTACGTAAATTAAACACACTGATAACAGACAAAAAATCACTATTCTAGAAATGGAAAATACAAATATTTCCATTTTACTCCACTGTGATGAATCATATTTTTAAATGATATTAGAGTAATAGTAATGTAATCATTAATGGAGATCGGTATCACGAAGCATTACTGTTAAATGCTGTCACCTGTTGCTCTCTGCGCTTACCATTATCATAGTATGGCCGGCAATCGAAATCTGTTAATCTTACCTGTGTTGTTTTATATAAAACAGTTTTTAAGAGTTTATTCCGTACGTAATTCGAATATGGAATTTAAAGGCTGAATCTTCTCGAGCATTGCTGCACGTGTTTTGCCATCACGTGATAATCTGGGTGCAGCTCATCGGTTCTGTATCTTCTACATATACACACACATACATATGCATACACGCATAAACACATACACACACACACACGCACCAATTCACGTACATGTAAGTACTAGCACACACAGTAACAAAAGAATTATGTTGTCAGGTGTGGGGTTCGAACCCACGCACTCTTACGAGTACCAGAGCTTAAATCTGGCGCCTTAGACCACTCGGCCAACCTGACATATCTATCATGCTTTTCTCTGATGTTAACAATTGAAATCTTCTCGGTTGGTTGTGTTTTGTAATCATTGTATCATTATTTTTGCATGTCTTCTGTTATAACATTCAGGTTTATTTCAGTGCATTCCACTGCAAATAATCGGAGATAATGAAACATAAAAAGAAAACTTTCATGGAATTACAATATTTTAAATAAAAAAGGATAACATTTGTATTAGATCTGATAATATGCATAACGAGGGAAAAAATATAAACTACCGCTTTATCCCACCACAGGCAACATGGCAGCTATGAGACGGAGATGGATAGGGGGAGGAGAGACAGATGAGAAAGAGAGAAAGAAGAGAGAGAGAGCGAAGTTGGGAGATGATGAGATGGAAGAGAGAGGGGAGAAGGAAGAGAAGGGGAGAAGGAAGAAAGGAAGAGAGAATTGAGGGAAAGAAAGAGAGAATTGAGAGAAAGAAAGAGAAGAGAGACGAAGAGGGGAGAGAACATGAGAGACGTGAGAGGGAGAGATAGGAGAGAGAGAGGAGGTAGGATAGACAGATAGATAATTAGCTAGCTAGATACAAATAAAACAAGAGACAATAGAGATATGAAAAGAAAAGGAGAGAGAGGGGGAGGGAAGGGAGAGAGAGAGAGCGAGCGAGCGAGAGAGAGAGAGAGAGAGAGAGAGAGAGAGAGAGAGAGAGAGAGAGAGAGAGAGAGAGAGAGAGAGAGAGAGAGAGGGAGGGAGGAAGGGAGGGAGAGAGAGAGAGAGAGAGAGAGAGAGAGAGAGAGAGAGAGAGAGAGAGAGAGAGAGAGAGAGAGAGAGACAGAGAGAAAGTGAGAGAGAGAGAGAGAGAGAGAGAGAGAGAGAGAGAGAGAGAGAGAGAGAGAGAGAGAGAGGGACGGAGGGAGGGAGGAGGGAGGGAGGAGGAGGGAGGGAGGGAGAGAGGAGGAAGAGAGGAGGGAGGGAGGGAGGGAGGGAGAGAGAGAGAGAGAGAGAGAGAGAGAGAGAGAGAGAGAGAGAGAGAGAGAGAGAGAGAGAGAGAGAGAGAGAGAGAGAGAGAGAGAGAGAGAGAGAGAGAGAAGAGAGAGAGAGAGAGAGAGAAAGTGAGAGGAGAGAGAGAGCACGGAGTCAGAAATCGATTGAAGGGGCGCCTCTGTGGACATAACACAGGAGGTTTTCCGTCGCAGGGAAAATGCAGCTGAAGCAAATTTTTTATCACAATATGACATGTAAGATAAAAAAGTACGGTGTATATGTCATTGTAATGATAACGATTTACGAGATATTGTGATAGAGGGAGATAATGCTTTAAGATGTTAAAGTATATAGGGTATATGAGACTGAGATAAAAAAAAATGTTTCCTGAACTAGGATACATTTGATCGAGTGTCAGAGAGAGAGAGAGAGAGATAGATAGATAGATAGATAGATTAGAGAGAGAGAGAGAGAGAGAGAGAGAGAGAGAGAGAGAGAGAGAGAGAGAGAGAGAGAGAGAGAGAGACTTTTTTTGACTGAGAGAGAGAGGGAGGAAGGGGAGGGGGAGAACGAGAGCGAGCGAGCGAGAGAGAGAGAGAGAGAGAGAGAGAGAGAGACAGAGAGAGAGAGAGAGAGAGAAAGAGAGACAGAGAAAGAGAGAGAGAGCAAGAGACTGAGAGAGCGCGAGCGAGAGCGAGCGAGAGCGGAGCGAGAGCGAGCGAGGGCGAGCGAGAGCGAGCGAGAGCGAGAGCAGAGCGAGAGCGAGAGCAGAGCGAGGAGAGAGAGAGAGAGAGAGAGAGAGAGAGAGAGAGAGAGAGAGAGAGAGAGAGAGAGAGAGGGAGGGGGAGAACGAGAGCGAGAGCGAGAGCGAGAGCGAGCGAGAGCGAGGCGAGAGCGAGAGCGAGCGAGGCGAGAGGCGAGAGAGAGAGAGAGAGAGAGAGAGAGAGAGAGAGAGAGAGAGAGAGAGAGAGAGAGAGAGAGAGAGAGAGAGAGGGGAGGAGAACGAGAGCGAGAGAGAGAGAGAGAGAGAGAGAGAGGAGGGAGAACGAGAGCGAGAGAGAGAGAGAGGGGAGAGAGAGAGACAGAGAGAGAGAGAGAGAGAGAGAGAGAGAGACGAGAGAGAGAGAGAGAGAGAGAGAGAGAGAGAGAGAGAGAGAGAGAGAGAGAGAGAGAGAGAGAGAGAGAGAGAGAGAGAGAGAGAGAGAGAGAGAGAGAGAGAGAGAGAGAGAGAGAGAGAGAGAGAGAGAGAGAGAGAGAGAGAGAGAGAGAGAGATAGAGAGAGAGTGAGAGAGAGGGAGGGGAGAACGAGAGCGAGAGCAGAGCGAGAGCGAGCGAGAGCGAGAGCGAGCGAGAGCGAGAGCGAGAGAGAGAGAGAGAGAGAGAGAGAGAGAGAGAGAGAGAGAGAGAGAGAGAGAGAGAGAGAGAGAGAGAGAGAGAGAGAGAGAGAGGAGGGAGAACGAGAGCGAGAGAGAGAGAGAGAGAGAGAGAGAGGAGGGGGAGAACGAGAGCGAGAGAGAGAGAGAGGGAGAGAATAGCAGAGACAGAGAGAGAGAAAGAGAGAGAGAGAGAGAGAGAGAGAGAGCGAGAGAGAGAGAGAGAGAGAGAGAGAGAGAGAGAGAGAGAGAGAGAGAGAGAGAGAGAGAGAGAGAGAGAGAGGAAGAGAGAGAGAGAGAGAGAGAGAGAGAGAGAGAGAGAGAGAGAGAGAGAGAGAGAGAGAGAGAGAGAGAGAGAGAGATTTTTAATAAATCATTAACAGAGAAGATAGATCCGTTCGTTAATTCACTATTCAAATTTCACAGGATCAGCAGCCTAAGCGAAAAGTGGATCATAATTACTCTAACTCATTATAACAAAATATATATGAAACATAAATATATATAATGAAACATAAATATAATGAAACATAATATAATGAAACAAAATATAATGAAACATAATGAAATATAATGAAAAATAAACACATATATAACAATTGAAGATTAATGCTATGTGATCCTTAACACCTTTATATTACCATATACCCTTGTTATTTGTTAGAACTGCTGTTAATAAATGTTCGTTATTAATAACTGGCTGTATGATACGGCAAAGAGGAAGAGGACGAAAATGAAGGAGGAGATGGAGAAGGAGAAGAAGGAAAAGGTAAAAGAGAAGAGGTCAGAGAAGGCTAATTCAGACGCAAGTTTTTATATATCGTTCGTTCATTTTCCGTTTTTATTCTTCTTCTTCATGAGGTAGTGATATGATGTAGAAAACTGAGTTATTGCCTTCTGAATCAAGCAAAACCATTTTTTTAAACATAACCAAGGAATGCTACATTGTATCACATGTGGTGATTAAAGTCTGAAATTATTTTTTTATTCTCCTCTGATTGTACTATAAACAATACTCAATAGTTTTCCCTACTATTTGAATATTGTCATAGCCTATCGGTACCTTTCTATTTCTAAGTACGGTCCTTCACTTTTGAAATCCATTGATACACTTTTTTTTTTGTCCGTATACTGTATTTCACAAACTCTTTACACTTCCATGGTTGTGTTTCCTACTCTAGGTAGAGGAACACATGAACTTAGTCCTAAATTACAGCCTAAGATAGCGTCTATCCCGAACTTCAGCTTTGGTCTAACCTCTGTTTTATGGCTCGTGGATTGCGATAAGGTGCGAGAGTCCATTCCTTTCTTGCTAGACTCTTGTATACTGCGAGGGGAATGTGGGTATGGGATTAGGCAATTCCTGTGCGCATGGACGGACGCACGGTCTTTGTGAGGTAATGAGTCCTTTTCCGATGAGTGACTGGCGATAGGTCCCGTCTTGTGACATTTCTCCTCTTTAACGATGAAGGCTTGAGGGCAGTTTTCGAGTTTTGTTTCTGTACGTTTGAAAGACGCGTGTGTACTTGAATAGACTGTGATCTGGCCAGGCCTTTCTTCTCGACCGCTGTTGATCTGAACATCTTCACTGTATTCTGGAAGAAGAGATGGTTCTATATCTTTAGTTGGAGGAACGTCCTGCGAAATATTACACAAAATAGGAAAGCAAAAAGACGCATCTTCAAGTGCAAGAGCCCTCCGAGTAGAGTCCGCTGATTTCCTCGTTGCTATTAAGCAATCTGGGAAGTCCGTCTTTTCCATTCTGGTACGGAGAGGTTCTTCCATCAGGTTCCACTGCATGCCCGTTGACTCCAATGTATCACTGGCAACGCAAGATATCCTGATGGGTTGTGAAACTGGGACGCTACTAGATCTCGAAGCAGCGTGTCTATTAACCGAAGACTTCAAAGGACATCGTCTTAGAGGCACGAGTCGCCCTTGAAGCTGGGAATGGAGGGGTTCGGGTTCAACAAAACGGAAAAAGTCAAAGGTGCCGTTTGGAGTCTCGTGTGTTCTTCCTTCGGAGCAGATATCCTCGTCAAAATAAAGGTTATTGGTGGTACTTGGTCGACTTATATCCGAGTCGCTTGATATATCATTCTTGGAAACCTGAGGCGACGCCGCTGCCCTTGGTGAGCACTTTGTTGGTCCGCCGTAGGGAGCAGGTGGGGGAGGAGGAGGAGAAGGAGGGGGAGAAGGGGGAGGTGGAGGAGAAGGAGGTGGGAGTGGGAAAGGTGGATTAGGAGGAGGAGGGGCAGACGCAGGAGTAAATGTAGAATCCGATAGGGATGAAGAAGGATTTGTACATATCACTTCGATCTGCGAAGAAGAAGAATTAGATGGTGTGTCACAGCTACGCCCTTGTTCCTCCGCCGGGTCGCCAGAAACAGCGCCTCCGTGCTTGACGGCAGCGCTCCCCGCCCTCCTCCAAGACGGGCGCGGGAGGTACCGGGGATCGAGAGTCCAGAGGTTGTCCTTGCCGTAAGGGCGCCGAGGGTCACGAAGAATTTTCCGGAAACACTGCGGCAAACGAGACAAAAATGTATGCGTGGTCAAGGTAGTAGTAGTGATAGTATTAGCGATTATGATAATTGATAATAGCAATGATATAGTAAAAAACACAGGTAAAGATAATGATAATAGTTACCCCTATTGCCTTAGGTATAGGGATAACTGATGCAATAATATAAACAATTCCTGATCATGATCTGGATCACCACCATAGAGAGAGAGGGAGAGAGAGGGAGAGAGAGGGAGAGAGAAGGAGAGAGAGGGAGAGAGAGGGAGAGAGAGGGAGAGAGAGGGAGAGAGAGGGAGAGAGGAGAGAGAGAGAGAGGGATAGAGGAGAGAGAGAGAGACAGGGATAGAGGAGAGAGAGAGACAGGGAGAGAGGAGAGAGAGAGACAGGGAGAGAGGAGAGAGAGAGAGACAGAGAGAGAGAGAGAGAGAGAGAGAGAGAGAGAGAGAGAGACCTTGCCCGTTGTGAGGCCAAGTTAAGTGACAGCGAACATCAATAATTCATTATGATGATAACAATAAACAAAATGGTGACGGAGACTAAATGAACTGAATTGGTCGAGACTGAAATTACTCGAATGATTATTCAGGAATCTGTCCTGACGAAATGACAGAGCAAATATCACATGCTTAAGACAAACAATTGG
>NC_091550.1:13078316-13080816 GCF_042767895.1 Penaeus vannamei | reverse complement strand
AAAATTCAGTGCAGCCATAAACTGGCTCGTTGTAGTCAAGGGTTTAACTTTTAAGATTTAGACACAAATTTTATGATTGAAGACTTAAGGCCTTTTAGCTTTTACCGGTTGCAGTTATTTGTCTATATGAAAAAAGAGATTTACACTGAAAGGCCACAGAGGACAAACCCTCAGTATGACCGTTTCTGAAAAAAAAACACATATGGAAATATATACACCTCAAGACAATATGACCTGGCGATAGAAATTTTCAAACGTTTGGTTTTTTAATAGCACATAAAGATGATAAGAATAGTAATAATGGTAACGCCAATGATTATGCTAATAATAATATTAATAATGATGATGATGATAATAATATAATTGATAATAAGAACAATAACAATAATGATACAAAACAACAACAGCAACAACAATAATAATAATGATAATAGTTATTATAACAAAAATTATAATGATGAAATTCACAGTGGTAACAATTACTACTACTAATGCTACTATTACTGTTATTGCTATTGCTGCTGCTGCTACTACTGCTGGTGCTGGTGCTAATGTTGGTGCTGGTTCTGGTGCTGTAATGTTGATATACCATATTTTGTAAAACCCTTTTAGTTCAGTACAATTATCAAGCAATCTATTTAGTAGTTATAATTCATAATATCTAGAACACCATCCTAATATATAAAAATGTATATCCTTGAATACAAAATTGAAAGAAAACGAAAGCTAATCATAGAATACGTAAAAGTTATAGGGGGGACTTCTTCTTATGTTACATCTTTTTAGCATAATATCTTGGAATAAATAGAATGCACAATAGCTCACTGTCAAATCAATTAAATCCAGTAAGAATATTTAATAATATATTTAAATGAAGATGAAAGCAATTACTAATTATAGTGTTATTCGAAAGCATTAATTACGGCAGAAAAGTTGAATAGTTCAAAACGCTTTCATAATGTATATATGGCCACATTAATCAAACACTAATGTACAATGACGATAATAATACCTAAAATGATAATGATAATGATAATGACAATGATAATAATAATAATGATAATAACGATAAAGAATGATAATGACAATAATGATAATAGTAGTAGTAGTAATAATAATTACATTGATAATGATGATAATCAACATAATTATCATCATCATAACAGAATGATATTATCTTTATCATTATCATCATCATTATTGATATTATTATTATTATTATTATTATTATTATTATCATTATTATCATTATTATTACAATTATTATTTTGTTATCATTGTTATCACTATCATTATTATCATTGCTACCATCATCATTATTATCATCATATTTGTCTTTATTATCATTCTTATCATAACTGATGAAAATGATCATAACAATTTGAAGAATATATTGATAACATTGATGGCGAAATAATAATGGCAATACTCAATAATAAAGAGCATTGACAATAATGGATGATGAAAAAAAATGAATATGATGGAAAGATTCATAAACGTAATAGCAACAGATGGCAGCAAGGATAAATACGGGCAAATATAGGCTCTATGAACTGCAAACACAGTCTGTGGCACCAACAATAAGTTACGAGTAATAAAGTTCATTTTCGTTCAGGTGGAAAGAGTGAAAATCTTACGGTTCTTGTCTTGGTCATTTTAAATCTCCCGCTAAAGTGAGAGAGGAGAGATAATTAATGGTGATTTTTATTTGGTTGAGCTGCAAATTTATCTCCTTGCAGACCTCTGATTTACTGTTTTCTTAGACACACACACACACACGCGGACACATACACACACACGCGGACACATACACACACACGCGGACACATACACACACACACGGACACATACACACACACACACACACGGACACACACACACACACGCACGGACACATACACACACACACACACACGGACACATACACACACACACAGGCACATACGCACACACACACGGACACACATACACACACACACACACGGACACACACACACACACACGGACACATGCACACACACACGGACACATGCACACACACACACACACACACACACACACGGGCACATACGCACACACACACGGACACACACACACACACGGACACATACACACACACACACGGACACACACACACACACACACACACACACACACACACACGCACACGGACACACACACACACACAGAGTCTTATGCACATGATAATTATAACATTGATAAGAAATGCAACCAAGCGTGAAATCCAGACGCCCTTCAAGTTTCGCTTCGTAATGTAACAGTTAAACCCCGAACTCTCTTCCAAATCGGACTCGAATAAAAATAATGAAATCCAAATATAAGGAAAATAAGAATTTATTAAAAAAATAAATAGAAAATCCTTATTCTAGTTAGCTTACGATGAATGAAATAGTAAAAAGATACTCCGAATAGATTACACACTTCAGAACGAGAAACAGGCCACGGTAATTCGACGTGATGAAGACAATGTAATCATCAG
>NC_091550.1:13070816-13073316 GCF_042767895.1 Penaeus vannamei | reverse complement strand
TCCTCTCCCCAAACATCCCTCCCTTTCCCCCTTCCTCCCCACCACTCCTCTTTCCCCTCCATCCTACTCCCACCCTTTTCCCCCTCCCCTATCCCATCCTCTCCCCAATCATCCTTCCCTTCCCTCCTTCCTCACCACCACCCCTCTTCCCCCTTCATCCTCCCCCCCCTTTCCCCCCTCCACTATCCCATCCTCTCCCCAATCATCCTTCCTCAACCCCCTTCCTCACCACCACCCCTCTTCCCCCCCCCCCCCTTTCCCCCCTCCACTATCCCATCCTCCCCCCAACCATCCTTCCTCAACCCCCCCCCCTTGTCCCCCATCCTCCTCCCCCCCTACTTATCGGCAGTGGTTCTTGCCCGATACGCCAAGACGCCCCCATCGGCCCTCATCTCATTACCGATCGGGAAGCTCCTCCTCCGGGCCACGCTCCTCGCGTCCTTCAGTTATTTTATGGCGGCGGAGATTACAAGTGAGAGGGACGTCTGCGGCGCTTGCCTTTCCATTTACGCATTTTTTCGTTATCATTTTTTTTCCTTCATTATTATTATTATTATTATTATTATTATTATTATTATTATTATTATTATTATTATTATTATTATTATTATTATTATTATTACTATTATTCCTTTTCCTTTTTTTCCCCTCTCCCTCCTCCTCCTCCTCCTCTTTCTTCTTCTTCTTCCTTTTTCCTATTTCGTCTCATATTTTTCTTATTCTTCGATTTGATCTTTTGTCATATTCATATCCTTTTTTCCCCTCCTCTTTATCTTCCCAATCTTTTGCTTCTACTTCACTTGTTTTTCATTCTCTTTTCCTCCTCCCCGTTATCTTCATTATATATAATGATACTATCATGTTTGTCATTATATATTAATGCTACATCTATTACTGTCACAGCTATCACTGTTACCATCGTTAATCTGATTACTTGTCTCATCTCACTGTCTATCTATCTCTCTAACTAATTGAGTAAATAGAATGAAATATATAGATGATTTTGAATGACCCACTCAGAAGGAGAATGTATAATCGTTATATAAAAGCTGTGTATTTTGCTGTCAATATAGACTATGATGTGTATGTTTCTATATTTTTTTATCATCAAAAAAGCCCCTAGACAATTAATTGCTCAGATATCTAGTTATGCCGCTGTAGGAAATGGTTGCAGATTGGAATACATAATACACTTGAAATACGATCTCCTGATTAATGTAAGAGACCTTGATGTTTTCATTTTTTTTTTCATTACAGGTGATTTCAAAACAGCAAACACGAGGGACTATTAGAATAAAAAGTACTGTTCCTGGCAGCTTTTCTTTGGCCAGAGAGGTCACCAGTTAAAATGCATTCTTACACTTTCATTTTTTTAAATATAAAGGTATCATTGGCACCTTTCGTAACTGTAGAATTCATTGAGCCATCGTGATAATGAATGAAGCAATTAAAAAGAAAAGATCATCATTATTGATATTGTTCTTATCATGATTATCATTATCACTCTCAGTATCATTAACGTCATCATCTTGATCAATAGCTATATTACAAATTTGATCAAAACTATGATTATTGTCGCTATCGTTGTTATCATAGTATCAGTATATATTCACTACGGATTGACGCGACAAAAGGCCATACATGATACACAGCTACATAATGATGACAACATACTTATCGCAGTGATTCATGAACAAAGAGTAGCACGCGAACCAACAAGAATGACCATCCTTTAAAACAGACAAACAAACAAAGAAATTAATGAATGGATAGGTAAATAAACAGTTACACATCTTCGCTCGCCTTGTTCTACCTGTGACCTAGAAGGGACAGCATCTTCCCATTTTTAAGAGCTTTAGTAAGAGGTTTCCGTAGCACCAAGATTATATCAGTAGCCTCTGGAGGTAATACTATATACCCTTATGGCCACTGCCCAAGGGGGTTGCGGTCTTGGAATAGAAGATAAGGAGAGAGAGAGAGAGAGAGAGAGAGAGAGAGAGAGAGAGAGAGAGAGAGAGAGAGAGAGAGAGAGAGAGAGAGAGAGAGAGAGAGAGAGAGAGAGAGAGAGAGAGAGAGAGGGAGGGAGGGTAGATAAATAGATAGGCAGAGAGAGAGAGACAGAGAGCGAGGGGGGTGGGGTGGAAGGGGATAGATATATAGATAGATGGACAAAGAGAGAGAGCGAGAGTGTGTGAGACAGAGAGAGGGGGGTGCGGTGGAAGGGGATATATATATAGATGGACAAAGAGAGAGAGACAGAGAGTGTGTGAGACAGAGAGAGAGAGGGGTGGAAGGGGATAGATATATAGATAGATGGACAGAGAGAGAGAGAGGGGTGGAAGGGGACAGATAGATAAATAGATGGACAGAGAGAGAGAGAGAGAGAGAGAGAGAGAGAGAGAGAAAGAGAGAGAGAGAGAGAGAGAGAGAGAGAGAGAGAGAGAGAGAGAGAGAGAAAGAGAGAGAGAGAGAGAGAGAGAGAGAGAGGATAGTTATATAG
>NC_091550.1:13035816-13055816 GCF_042767895.1 Penaeus vannamei | reverse complement strand
GAATGGGAGGTGGAGAAAGAGGAAGAATAAGAACAAGAATAAGTATAAGAAGAGGAGGAGGAGGAGGAGAAGGAGGTGGGGGAGATAGAATGGGACAATAATGATCGTGATGATGATGATAGAGATGATTAATGATGAGGATGACGGAGAGAAAGAAAAAAATAGGATTAGGAGGAGGAAAAGAAAGCTCAGTAAAGAAACAGGACAAGCATAGGATTAAAAAAAAAAAGAACGAAAAATGCAAAAAAAGGATATTAAAGTACATATCAAAGTTAAGTAGAGAGTAAAAAAAAGAAATCAAATTCAGAGAGATAGGCCTACTTGAATTGTATGGAGGGAGCCGGCCTCTTAACACGATTTGCGCGAAGTAGGACACATCCTTCCTAATGTATTAATATTCATCCGTTGATTGAAATGCCACATCCTTCCCGTGAACAAAACGCCCTTGCTATTAGCTGCTTGTACAAAGAGGGGTATTTAGATGGCTTAAAATAAATGATAAAAATATGTATGGGGCTTGAGGAAGGGCGGCGAAAAAGTGATCGTTGTATCGGCCGTCTATCATGTGAGGGATAATAACTAGCTTTCTATTTCCTCCTAATGACACTGCCTGCTGCGAGAGACACCATGGCGTGGCACTGCTTTAGCTCTCTATTTTATGTCTTTTTGAAAAATTGTGACATTTGATTTGTATGGATTTTTTTTTATTAAGGGGAGAGTGAGAGAGAAGGTAGCTTGATCTCTATAGGTCGTTCGCTGATAAAATAAATTCATTTTACCCAAAGATGGGCATAACTTCTACATTCTACGCCAAAAAACGTAGAAGAAAACGGAAAAATCTCGCGGTAACTTTCGCGGGAAAAAATAAAAGATGGCGGATACATTACAAATCAAAAATACAAATGTGGATCGAGCTATGGATATTTACTTCCTCACAAAATGGAGATGAAATACCTAATAAGTTCAACCTCTACATCATCAACATAAACATCGAAAGCCAAAAAATAAAGAAAAGAGAAATAAAGTCACGGTAATTTCCGCGGGGAAAAATACAAGATGGCGGATAGACTACAAATGACCTGGATCGAGCGTGTCCTGACGAGCTCAGTACACGGTGGACTGTCGCGTGAGACGGACGTACTTACCTGTGTCTCCTCCCTGGCTTTTTCTTTAGTGATCATTAACCTGACGTGTTCAAATACCTGTCGACGTGTAGAAGGTCGTGGCAGTCGAAGAATTCGTTGAAAATCGTTATCTTCGGAAGATTCATCGTTCGTGACTTCAGCCGCTCAGGTTAATCGACTTGTTTTTGAAGGTATGTTATTATATCAGTAATTTGATTTTGGTTTGTTTGTTTACTAATTTGTTTAGTTATATGATTATGGCAGAGAGAGAGAGAGAGAGAGAGACAGTGAAACGAAAAGTTGTCAAAACATCAGTAACGGATGTTTATGAAGATCTTTGTAGTGAAAGCCAACCTAGTTATTAATTAATTTAAGTGCTTGTTTGTGTGAAAACGGCTGTTATTACACTTAAGTTGCAGTTTAGATTGTTTTTTTATGTTGTCAAGAAAGAAGTTTGGAAGTGTATCTGTGTATTTAACTTGTGTAAAAACTGGTGGACTAAATAGATAGGTTAGGTAATAGGTAGTTAATTTGATAGATGAAAAAGGAATCAGTAATTATGATTATTTGTCTTAATTTTATATTTAGATTTACATATACAAATAGACCTATAAATCATATTCTATTAACCTGAACATAGCCAGCTAAATGTGTAATCACAGAAATGATATCTATAATTATATGGATAAAGTACCAGGATGAATCATTGATTACCAGAGAGATGAGAAGAAAAATTTGTTTTAAGTAAAAGTTTGCATAACAGTAAGAGAGGGAGGGGGAGGCGGGAGGTAGGGATGGGGGGGGGGTATCCCGCGCGTGAATAGTGGGGAATTCCGGTTCAGGACAAGATGTTTTCCTCCTAGAATAAATACCAAGGACGAACACACGCAACACACCAACGCATATGTGAAAGATACAGATGTTGATAATTATGCAGATAATTGCAGGATATATCATAATCGTATAGGCGCGTGTACACTTTAAAATCCGACACATTCAAATACAACACCGTTTACATACACAAAAAACACAACATGCACAAACATGGAACAAATCGCGCGATGACAGACTATCACAATACAAACACACAGGTAACCTTACATACACAATAATAACACATACAGAGACACAAACAAACACACCCAGCACACACATACACAAACACACACACCCATCACACACATATATAGACACAAAATACACAACAACACACATTCACAAACACAACACACAAACCCAGCACACACATACACAGACACACACACCCAGCACACACATACACAAACACACACACACCCAGCGCACACATACACAAACACACACCCAGCACACCCATACACAGTCACAACAACACACATTCACAAACAAGCAAAACACAAAAGCGCACACCCTCGAACACACGCCGTGCACGTGGAGGAGAGACACACCGACGGAGGAGCGCCCGAAGCCCGCTAACCTGAGGGAGTTAAGGGACATTACTAGTGGTAAATATTTGGCCTAAGGGAACGCCGCCCCCCGCCCACACCCCTGGCCCTTAGGGAACAGAACTATTAATCCCCACGCCCATTAACTGGTAACTTATTCTTATCACGAGGAAAGCTTAGAACTGATATAGTTGTGTAAGCTTCAGATTTATGAGGTGTGTTGCAATTCCCTGAGATTTGCATCTTATTTCGATGTTTGGAATTAAATCTCGTTATGTATGCTTCAATCGCTTAAGGTTATCTAATGCGTCTAATATATTTCTTTGATCATTTCTTCAGGCATACTTTATGTTGCAATGATAAGTCTGGAGAACCCTGCGGCATCGTGACATGACAAATTTTCGCATTTTTAGGCTGCCTCAACTTGGCTTTGGTTGGAGGATATAATGATAAGCTTTCAACAACGTTCCCAGGCAACGTTACAATCAAAATGGATTGACATCGCGAACCGTTTTCAAATTCACAAATTATATCAACATTCATACTATACCTATAAAAGAAAGTTAAAGAAATTGAGAAGGCATCGTCGCCTTTCACGTTTATATTCGCGCCGACGAGGCAGGGAATTCAAGTTTGTAAGAGTTACCCCTTTATTCGCGCGAAAGAAAACGGGACAGGACAGTTCATTCGCCATCAATCTTATTATGACCTTGTTTAATAGACCAATTAATTTAGCGAATTAGTCTTCTCGGAGGTAATGGCTTTGACGAAAGTCCTCCATAATTAGTTTATGAACTTGTAATCTTCGAAAATACTTCATTTGTATAAATTTGCGGTCATTATGGTTTCACTCGTACCATTTTCGTGTGGCAATACTGTAGTGACCACTGTTGCCGGCACTTTATTTTTCAACACTTCCTTGGTTATCTTCCCTTGTCTTTGTTATTATTATCGATCTTTTTATTATGTCATCTTTCACTGTGCATTTTGATTTATGATTTAAAGGTAAAACGAGAAGAGATAAAACAGGGAGACAGAATAATAATAATAATAAATGAACAAGGGAAATATGAACTGTAAATTATAAAAAAGAAACTATGAAAAGAATAAACGAGAGAAATTGAGAGAAAGACCGAAATAGACACCGGCCACCGGCTACCGCAAGGCCTAACTGAAATTATTACCTCTTTCTCCACACTGTTCTTAATCTCGTCTTTATTCCTTTTGATTTCTCCCTCTTTCATTCCTAGATTAATTCCTTTTATAACCTTTCTTATTACAGATTAGTATTTATTGTTATTAATTCCTCAGTTTTGATTTATTCCTCCAATTTCTTTTCATCATGTTTGCCTCTTCCTCCATTTTCATGTGCTTTATATACTCCTTCTCTCCTGCCCTTTATTTTCCTCTTCTTGCAATTCCTCCATTTTATACTTTCCTTCTTTTTTATTCTTTTGACTTGCTTATCTCCCTTCGTACCTTGCCCTCGCGCATTTATTCTTCTTATTTATTTGGTTTTTATTATTCCTGTTTCTCCATCATCACTTTCTCATCTCTCCTGTTTCCAGTTTCTCCAAGTCTTATATTCCTCCTATTTTTCTCTCACTTTTCCTTTTATCTTTTCTCCCTCCTTTTTTTTCCTGTCATATAGTACTAGTTTCTATCTCTTTTCTTCTTTCCCTCTCTCCTCCTTTCTCCTTCCTCGGTTCTTCTTTATCATACTTGCCCTTTCCTCTGTCCTCTATTTTCTCCATCTCCCTTCTTGTTGTTTTTATTTACTCCCTCCTTATTCACCCCCGTTTGTTGCTCTTTTCTGCATTCCTTTTCTTTTCCCCTCTTTCTTTGTCCTTGCCCAGTTCCTCTTTATCATATCTGCTTTTTCCTTCCTCTTTCTTCCCGCCCTTCCTTCTTTCCCCTCTCCCTGTTTTCTCTTCTTCCTCTTCTAATCGTCTTCCTCTTATCGTCTTTTCTCCATCTCTCCTTCTTTTCTCCTATTCTCCCTCTTTTCTCTTTCCCTTCCTCTATTTTCCTTCTCCTCCTCCTTCCTCCTCTCCCTCTTTTCTCCTTCTCTTCCCCCTTTCTCCTCTTCTTCTTCTCAATGTTTTTTCTCTACCTCTCCTTCTTTTCTCCTCTTTTCCCTCATTTCTCTTTCCCTTCCTCTATTTTCCTTCTCCTCCCCTCCCTCTTTTCTCCTCTCTCTCTTTTCTTCTCTTCTTAATGTCTTTTCTCCACCTCAACCTTCTTTTCTCCTCTTCTCCCTCTTTTCTCTTTCCCTTCCTCTATTTTCCTTCTCCCCCTCCTTTCTCCTCCCCTCCCTATTTTCCTTCTCTCCTTTCTCCTCCCCTCCCTCTTTTCTCCTCCTCTCCCTCTCTCCCTAAGGGCACGAGCGCAAGGTGACAGGTATCAGCGCCAGCCTGTAGCCGCCTCAGGGAGTCGGCCACCATCACCTAGATAACACCCTCCCCCCTTTCCCCCTCCCTCCCACCGTACGCCTTCCCCCACTCCCCTCCCACTCCCCGTCTGTCCCCTTCCTCTCCTCTTCTCCGGCTTATTCTCTTCACTTCGCTTCGCTTCACTTACTGTCCCTCCTTCTTGCATTCCCTGTTTCTCTTCTTTTTTTTTCTTCCCTTCCCCTGCTCCCTGTCTCTCCTCGTCCTCTCTTCCTCACCACCTGCTCCCCTTCCCCTCTTCCTCCTTCCTTCCTCCTTCCATCTTCTTCTCCCCCCCCCCCCTTCACCTCTTTTACTAGGCCTGTTCCCTCCATGCCTTTTCCCTTCCCTTTTTTATCCATCCTTTCTTCTAATCCCTCGTTACTATTTTTTGCCATTCTTTTCATTTTCTTTATTTTTCTTTTCTTTTCATTCTTCACATATATACAGAAGGGTTAAGGATGAGAGATGAAGAAGAAAGAGAAGAAACGAGAAGAAAATAGAAAGGATAAGAAGAAAGAAAGAAAAGAATATAAACAACAGAGATAATAAAGAAGAAAAAGAAAGAAACAAAAATCAAGAGAACATTAAACAGAAACAATATTATAATCCAACAGATAGCCATCAGTAAAAGGAATAAGAAGAAAAAAAGAAAGAAATTCTCCCGCAAGACGCCCAGGAAAAAAAACCCGCGAAGACCCGCATGACAAACGGTCGTAAGTCGTAAGTCGTAGGTCGTAGCCGCTGCGATGTACTTACGCAACTTGGGTGGTGGTCGCCCGGGGTCAGACGCCGCTCGTAAGTACCGACCTTGTGGGGGAGAGATGAGTGTGTGGGGAGGGAGGGAGGGAGGAGGAGGAGGGGGAGGAAGAGGAAGAGGAAGAAGATGAAGATGAAGAAAAAAAGAGTTGGAGATGGTGTAAAGATGAAGAAGAGATGGAGATGGAGGTGTAGGATAGAGGTAGGAGAAATGAAGAAGGAGAAAGAAGAAGAAAGAGAAAATGGAGGTGGTGGTTGCTGGGGAGTAAGAAAGGGAAGGGGTAAGGGGGGCAGAAAGAGCGGGTGGGGAGAGGAAGGGAGGAAGGAAGAAATGGTAAGAAGGGGTTGAAGAGGGGGATGTGAGAGAAGAGAAAAATGGGAGAAAAACAAAAGGAATATAGAACATGAACGTGAAGAAGAGGAAAGGATAAGAATTGGTGAATCAGGAATATTAGAAAAAAGAGAAAACGAAGAAAGGATAGGAAGGAGTGACGCAGGGGGAGATGGGGGAGAAAAAGAAAGATGAAGACCGAAGGGTGAGAGGATAAGAAGCCTAAGCAGAGAACGCGGAGAAGGAAAAACAATGAAAGGGAGAAACAATAAGCATGGGGATAACACGAACAAAATAAGAACTGGGAAAAAAAGGTAACAAAGAGAGTACATAAAGAATATATAATCAGCGAACTGAATGAGAAACGACGAAATATCAAACAAACAAAGGACACATTTACAAACTATGATGCAGGAGGGATGCGAACACATGGAAATAATTACTAAACAGATTAAAGAAAAAGAAAGAAGAGAAGGAAGAAAGTTGCAACAGAAGAAGAAGAGTTTAAAAACAGAACAGTTTAAAAAACGCGAATTAACGCGTTTGCGGAATGTTTTTTTTCTCACGTTGCTGTAAATTTTTGCGAATGACTTTTCTATCTCACACGTTTTTGGCATCTCGCTATCTTTTTTTTTCTTAATCTTTCGTGTAGTTTTCTGCCTTTGTCGCTTCCCCTTAAGGTGTGGTTACGTTATTCGGTGAGCGATGAGGGAGGGATGGGGAGATAGGGAAAGGCAGGAAGTGGAGGGAGAATGGGAGGAGGAAAAAGAGGGAGAGTAGATGAAGGAGAGGAAGAGGGAGAGAAATACAAGAAGAGTGTGGGAGAAACAGAAAGACAGAAGTAGACAAAAAAAGACAAAAAAAGGAAGAGAGGCAGAGTCACCGATAGAAACAAAAAATGAGGGGAGAAGGAGAAAAAGAAAGAGAGAGAGAAGACGAAAGACAACGAATTCCCAACCCGAGCAAGTAACTCCCGAAGAAGCGCGGGCAAACAGAGCGAGAGAAAAGCAAACCCCGAAAAGAGAAAGATGAAACAATCCCACGAATGCAAGCACAAGCCCTAGTTTCGCCCGGAGCCCCAAATGCCGCATTAACATTAGCTCAACCGACCGTCTGGCGCTGGAGGGCATTTCTTCTGGAAGGAAATCTCTCAAGCGCAAGCGGTGGTAGTAATTACAGCGATGAAAAATGGGTAACAAGCAGGAAAGTTCGAGTTCGTCACACGTGCAAGACACCCGCGGGCTGGAGTCGGCGCTAAACGGTGTCAGGATGGCTTTGGGCCGACTGAGATCCGCATCTGGGCTCGGTAGCGCTCGCTGGCATAGGCTCTGGGACGTACAGACGGACACGCACACACACGCAAGTAAACACACACACGCAAACGCACACACATGCAAGTAAACACACATGCACGCAAACAAACACACGCACGCAAGCAAACACACAAAAGCAAACACTCACACACGCACCACATACACACACACGCTCCACATACACACACACACACACTCACACTCACACTCACACTCACACACACACGCACACGCACACGCACACGCACACACACACACACACACACACACGCACACGCACACGCACACGCACACGCACACGCACACGCACACGCACACGCACACGCACACACTCACACTCACACTCACACTCACACTCACACTCACACTCACACACACACACACACACACACACACACACACACACACACACACACACACACACACACACACAGTCACACACACACTCACATCTTGTATTTGTCAACCCACCTTGGAAAAACCCGATGTCATACCGCAATTTTTACCGGTTAATTCCGGATTACATAAAGGCGAGCGTTAAGAATTTTCCCCTAATAGAGATCGTGGGAAGATGAGGAGAGAGAGGAGGAGAAGAAAGTAACACGGAAAGGGAGTGGAAGGTGAAAGGAAGAGAAAAAGAAAGAGATAGGAGAAAGAAGACAGGGGGGAGAAAAAGAAGACGAGATGGGGGGGGTGGGGGACAGAGAAGGAGATAGTTGGGAAAGCGAGAGGGGGAAACCGAAAAGAAATAGAAGAAAGCAGTAAATTGAAAAAAAGGAGAAATATCAGAATGAGGAGAAAGGAGAGGAGGAAAAAATATATAAGAAAAATAGAGACTCGAAAGACGAATTATAGGACGAGAAAGACCAAGAAATAAAAATCAAAAACAGAAAAAGACGAAGTAGAAGGAGTAAGATGAAGAGAAAGAGGAAGAGTAGTAAGAACAGGAAGATGCGTCCCTGCTTACGTAATGCGGCGACGGAGTGACAGTTCCCGAGAAACCGAGAGTTGAAACCGCAGCGACGGACCGCGAAAACAGCTGATGCGCGGCGAGAGCTTTCCAAAACCGACAAAATCAGTTCCCGACAGAGAGAGAAAATGATGTCGTTAAGGCGTGACGGAACGGTGACGATATAATAGAAATATGATTGATAGAGAATGGATTTTTTTATTTTTTTTATTTATTGGGGTTACATGAGTTGCGTGAATTTTATCTTCATTCGAACGTGCGGTTAGATGAAATTCGCACGTTGGTGATTTTTGGGTAGTCTTATCCGTAGATTTTATTCGCAACGGTGGACGAAAGCGCAAATCTGGCCCAAAAGTGAAAAATAGATTGCTGATATATCCGGTACACACAAAAACAAACAAATAAACACACACGAGCACATAAAAACAAACACCCACACAAGTACACACAAGCAAACAAACAAATAAATGCACATAAGCACAAAAAATACAAGCACACACACATACCCAAACATACACACACGTACACATACAAGCACACATGCGCACGCTTTAGGTGTTTACACATCAAAAATAACAAATATCAATAGCAAGAGAAGAAAACATTTTCCATTGTCATCCATTTTAATTCCTGAAGAGACGCAAAAAAAAAAAAAAAAAAAAACTGCAGGAACCGTCGCATTCCTCAATCACATAAACTATTATAACAAGACTTAACATTACATACTTACAAACTCGTAAATTGCACCTCACTGGGAAGGGCGCAATTCTATCATTAGATCTTCACATTAACGAATGTACACCCGGCTGTAAGTGGGCCATAAAATCAAATCAGGAGGGAGAGGGAGAGAGAGAGAGAGTGGGGAGAGGGGTGGGAAAGGGAAAGATAGTGACAGGGAAAGAAGAGTAAAATAGGAGAGAGAGAGAGAGAGAGAGAGAGAGAGAGAGAGAGAGGGAGAGGGAGAGGGAGACGGAGAGGGAGAGGGAGAGGGAGAGGGAGAGGGAGGGAGGGAGGGAGAGAGGGAGGGGGGGGAAGGAGGGAGAGGGAAAGATAGTGACAGCGAAAGAGAAGGAGTAAAATAGGAGAGAGAGAGAGAGAGAGAGAGAGAGAGAGAGAGAGAGAGAGAGAGAGAGAGAGAGAGAGAGAGAGAGAGAGAGAGAGAGAGAGAGAGAGAGAATGTGAATTAAAAGATAGAGAAAGACGGAGAAAAAGAGGGATGAAAGAATGATAGATATATAAAGAACGAGATAGAATGATAGGTAAAAACAAATAGAAAGAGAAAAAACTTGCTTTCAAGAAATAAGAAGCCATTGATGATGGTCGTGTTCGCCGTGTCCCATAATATTTACTTCACATGAAGCCGAGTCAAACGAGAATAGAAGGCCTTCTCATCACCTGATTGGTCAAGAGCCGTTTAAACTGCTTGTTCTGATTGGCTGTTGTCATGCTAACCCATTATCCCCGCGGTGTAACGATCACGGTTCTTGTGAAGAGTAAATAGACAATCAGAATGAAACAAACTCTATTCTCATCTTTCGTAACCGTGTAAGATAATTCTAAAACGTTTTTATATATTTCGAAAAAAAAAAAACATGCGTAAAAAACGGAAGCAAAAAGTAATTTCTAAAAATATGTTGACTTGTTATTTACCCAACATGGATTGATTAATTACCTATTATGGATAACTACTCATCAGAAATTGAAAAACCTAACCTAACCTAAATTCACGATGCATGAGTTCGCAATTCACCGCCTATTCGTTAATTGCCTATCATGTAATTAGAACACTCACCATCCATTCGTTAATCATCATGTATCAGTTAGATAACGGAAACATTCTTCATCTCCATATGCCACGTCAGCTCAAGAACATCCATGCCCCAAAAATGTTTTAATATCGAATTTTGGAGATGACTGAACCTCCAAGGCGCACTGGCATGTGGCGGTCTTTCTGCGCATATCAAGTGGGCCCATTAAGCATGCCTAGAAATTGCAATTTGTCTGTGTAAGTAATAAAAAAATGTATATGTTGCAGATATTCTAAACTGGTTTCCCGTCGCTGGTTTTGCTGTATAACATTTTGCGGAAAAGTGGCTTCGGGTTTGTTTCTTGTACATGATTTTCCACTCATCGCTTTCTTCTGAAGGTGTAGATGTTGTGCGTGTTTCTCAGAAGACAGGTGTGTTATTTATTTATGCATGTTCACACACACACATTCCTTTATGTATATATATATATATTTATATATATATATATATATATATATATATATATATATATATATATATATATATATATATATATATATATATATATATATATATATATATATATATATATATATTTATATATGTGTACACACACACACACACACAACTATAAATATAAATATATATAGATATATATATCACGCAAACAAACAAACAAGCAGACACACAAACGCGCCCACAAGGCGTCTGCCAGTTGCCCATTCACCCTCCTCGGCGCCCCGCATCCCTCAGTCAAGGGTCCCATTCAGCGGGTGAGCAGCCAGAGGAAAGGTAAAAAACAGGTTTTCTCGTTGCGTAAACTCTGACCTCTGATGCAAGTCCTTGTGCCTAAAAGGGGACACTGCATGACCGTCAAGTTAGGTCGGAATCCCCTGGTCATGCACAAAGGGGGGGGGATGTTTATGTTGGAGAGTTCATGGCGAGCGTGGGTTTTAAAGTCATTATAAGATTATGAATATGAAGACATGCGTGTACGTGTGTATGTTTGTGTGTGTGTGTGTGTGTCTGTCTGTGTTCGTGCGTATGTGTCTGTGTGCGCGCTCGTGTGCGTGCGAACACACGGCACGGTAGATATTCAAAACCACCAGTATACGAGCGCAGACAAACCCTAAAGAGTAGGAGCGAAGCCACGTGGGAGCAGACAAGCCCCTTCCGCCGTCCCTCCTTCCCAAGCAGTGATCAAGCCTCGCCGGACCCAGATTTCCGCAAGGCTCTATACTTACCAAAAGCTGACAAGATCTCGCCTGAGAGATAATAGCCAACCGCTGCGCTGACTGACGGCTGAACGGTGTCGTATCGCCACTGTGCTGACCTCGAAGGGCTATCGAGAGCGCTGACGCTACCTTTTCTGACGCAAGAACGTTGATGGTAGGATAAAGCCGATCCTTAAGGGCGAGCTTCCTTACGCTCTCACCTCTTTAGATTAAGAGAGAGAGAGAGAGAGAGAGGGAGGGAGGGAGGGAGAGGGAGGGAGGGAGAGAGGGAGAGAGAGAGAGAGAGAGAGAGAGAGAGAGAGAGAGAAAAGTCTCTCGGAGGATTAAAAGTTTCTTCGTGTTGGTCAACGCGCGGGATAACAAGGGACGTACGCAGGGATGGGGAGATCTGCGGGTTTCGTCAAAGTGATAATTTAGTCAAAAGTAGGGAAAGAAAGCTCCCTTATATTCAGGGAAGGGAGTCCTTTGGAAGGGATCTCCTGCCCTTCCGAACGTCTTTGCATCTCACTGCGAATAAAAGATGATAAGAGAGGAATAGGGAACAAAGAACCCAAACCACAAAGATATGAATGCCCTGATTATTAAGGGAAATGGAATATAGAACTAATAAATAAAAGGGAATGGAAAACACATGCACATACATATGAGGAAGATAATAAAAACCCCGAAATAATAGGCCGAGCATATAAGAAATACTTTCACAGACAAACAAGGAATATAATGAATGTAGCCTCCACTCTCCCCCTTCCTTAACAAGCAGGGGTCACAACACAATAAGCCTTACTCCCTCGGAAAAAAAACCTCGATGATTATAAAATGTTTTTGGCGTCGATAAGCCCCTCCCCTATAAAAATAATAAGAACCGTATCAGTAATGACATTGGCCATGATAATGATGATGAAGATAACGGCAATAATGATATTTAAAACAACAATTTATTGATAAATTTACAGCGTCCTAGATGCCGCTACCGCCGCCTACCCTGCCTGGACGTTGACCCTTGCCAGTACATCATATGTTATACGTTATGGCCCATATTCCCGTGCTTTTGCGGTAGGGTTACCGTCCATTTCGTGTTTTGATCGAATGTGTGCGTAAGGTGTGTTTATATTTGTTTAGAAAAGTTTTTTTTGTGCAAGCATGTAGGTTTGTGTATGTGTATGTGAACGTATTTTGTATTTGTATGATTTTTTTGCATGTTTGTATTTGCTTGGGTATATGTGTAGGTGTTCTTATGTGTCAAGTGTGTATAACAAGAAGCAGAAATCGTGGACGTTACTTAAGTCATTGAGCTGATTGCATCATTGTTCCACGTCAGCTTTCCATCCGTGATCGCCTCGCCGGTGCCATTATCACACTCGCGGGTACACTTCCGTTGCAATTGAAATACTGCCCTTGAGACTTCTCTCTTTTTTATGTTTTTAAAAAAAATATTTTCATTTATTTTTTCTGTCCCCTTCCGTCTTGTGCGTTGTTTTTGTTTTTTTCTTTTTCTTCAACAATAGTCAGATAGAGCATAACACACACACACACACACACACACACACACACACACACACACACACACACACACACACACACACACACACACATTCATACATACACACACATACATACATACATACATACATACATACACACATACACACATACATACATACACACACACGCACACACACAAACACGCGCACACACACACACACTTAAGCACGCATGCGCGCGCGCACATACACATACATATATCTAAGTATGTCTGCATATGTCTGTATATATATATATATATATATATATATATATATATATATATAATACATACATACATACATACACATATATATGCATATATATGCATATATATACATTTATATATATAGATATAGATAGATAGATAGATATGTATACATATATATATATATATATATATATATATATATATATATATATATATATATATACCTATACCCCAAAGCCACAGTCAAAGCGAGGATGGAGTGTAACAATGGTCGGTCAGAGATAATTGTGCCAACCCCCCCCCCCCCTGCATACACACACACTTAGCTCATACCTCGGCCCACACTCACGGCGTCTTGTCATAGAGGGAGAGGTGGGCGGCTATTACACGTCGCTCCTTTCCCTTCTTTGCTTTTAATGTACGAGAAGGAGAGGAATAAGAAATTGTAGTTTTTTGTGGTGTGTTTTTTTTTTTTTTTTTATTCATTCATTTTTTTCTGTCTTCTGGTTGTTACGATTATATTTTTAGTTTATTTTGTTCCTTTCCTGCTGTATCTCTCTCTCTCTCTCTCTCTCTCTCTCTCTCTCTCTCTCTCTCTCTCTCTCTCTCTCTCTCTCTCTCTCTCTCTCTCTCTCTCTTTCTTTCTCTCTCTCTCTCTCTCTCTCTCTCTCTCTCTCTCTCTCTCTCTCTCTCTCTCTCTCTCTCATGAATGCCATAGAGATGTAAAGTCTCAAAGCTTTCTTTCAGGACAAAGCAATTGTTGTCACTTCTGGCATATACATAACAATACACTACACAGCCCAGTACACCAAACAGAGTGTCGGAGCAATGAATGTCTTCCTGGTTTCACATTATAAAAAATAGTAATATCAGTGATTACTATAGTAGTAGTGATTGTAACGGTGATTATGGCAGTGATGAGGATAATAGTAGTGGTGGTAGTTGTAATAGTAATGATAAATATAGTAATAATAATATTGATGATGATAATGATGATAAAAATTACAATGATGATAACGATGTTAATAATAATAATTATAAGGATAACAATAATTAATAATCATACTAGATAATAATCACAACCATGTTAGTTGTGATGTTAATGATATCCATAATGATATAAAAAATATATGCAAATATTTATTCAAACATAATGTTAGGATTAGTAGAGTAAACCCCTCCTGTGCCCTGTTTACGGTCCACTACACTTGTATGCAGAGATTCCTGTTCTTTAGGGTACAACATCAGGAGATATGCGAAAATGCGAAGATCAGAGGACTTGATGCCATATTCTTTTTTTTATTCAATTTTCGAAAGCATTTAGTTTTAAGAATTAGGGGAAGGATTGGTGAAGATTGTTAGGAATGAAAGGTTATAAAGGCGTATGTACTGGGGTGATACTAGTAAAGCAACAGAAAATGTGACACTGAAGAGAAAACGATGGCAAAAGCAAAGGTAGACTGAATTATTCCTGAGAAGGTAAAGCGTGAGAGAGAGAAAGAAGAAAAAAAACATTAATCCTCCCGCAGTTATTTTACCTGGAGGAATTATGAGGTACCAAGACATTCTTTCCGTAACTATGAGGGTCACTTGGCTTTTCTTGCCCTTGCCTTACCCCAGTTATTACGTGCCCTTGCGGGGTTGGTCTCATCAGTAGAGACGATAGGATAGAGTGGTTTGTAAGTCATTAACGAATCGTTAAATTGTCGGTTATTGTATGTGGTAATTCGATAACATTTTTCATGGTATTTACTTCGCATTCCATGAAAAATTCTTAGAGACCCTGAACTTTACAAACTGCATCATTCATCCTTATCTTTACATTGCCGTCTTCTTTTAGTATGTGTTCAGTTTGTTTCTGACCTGTTTGCGTTTTTTCTTGTTTTCTTTAACAACCCAAACATTTTTATTTTGTAGAGTAATATTTTACAGCAGAGGTGTGCTCGTGCGTATGCAAACTATTATTAACACGTGTTGAATAATTAAGAGTTTAAACACACAGGAATTATAAATATTCACAACAAGGAAGTGCTAAAGAGTGGTTAAACGAATGGACTATTTTCAACGCCTTCTGCGATCCTTTGTGACAAGTGGGTGTCAGGTTGGATAGGAAGGCAAAGGGATTAAGCCCAGCACAGCCCTTACATTATTCATGACAGACAACAAGCCTCTCTTAGAAATCCATGACACAGGAGTTGAGTTCGTGTCCCAAGAGATGGCGTTGCTGTCCCGGCTGTTCAGAGTTGAGATTGATGGTCCGCTGCCCGTTATCCGTCTCCTGTTTCTTTTTTTCTCTATCGTTTTCTTCCTCGTCATTCGTTTTATTCCGTTTCTTTCCCCTTCTCTCTTCTTTATCCGGATATGTGTTTTGTTTCGTTTTTTTCTCCTCTCTTTCTCATTTTTTCCTAATTATTTACTAATCTGGTTTTATGTCTTATTCCTATTCTCTCTCCTCCTCTCTTCCTTATCCGCTTATACCTTTCCTTCCGATTCTTTCTCCTCCCCTTTTCGTTATCTGATTATTCCTTTTATCCCGATTTTCTCTCCTCCTCTCTTCCTCACCTGTTAATTCGTCTTGTACCTATTCTTCCGCCTCCTATTCGCCCAGAGTTCTCCGAATCCACCCAATCCACCCGATAATCCTTGACCCATTTGGCCTCCGTGGACATTGGGTCCTGCCGTGGCGAAGGACTTAACCACCGACAGGCATGAGTAGCGTGTGACGGATTATACGCCGTCCTAACCGAGCGTTCTGCCGAGCGTGAAGCGGCAGGAAGAATGGGAGAAATGCATCAAGAGCAGAGGAGCCATCTGGGGAGAGCAAGCGAGGAGGAATGGCTCTCGAAATAATCCGGTCAAGGAAAGGTTCTTAGGAAATGTGTGATTTTTTAAAAGAGTTTTAGAGTTTTAGAGTTTTAGAGGATGATAATAGATGAAAGATCAAGAGATAACAGACATGGATAGAAAAAATGACAAGCAATCATATACAGTACACCATACAAAAGTTTTTTTTTTTATTATTTTAACAATAATCCGTTCAAGGAAAGGTTCTTAGGAAATATGTTTTTTTTTTAAAGAGTTTCAGAGTTTTAGAGGATGATAATAGATGAAAGATCAAGAGATAACAGACATGGATAGAAAAAAAAAGACAAGCAATCATATACAGTACACCATACAAAAGCTGAAGTAAAAAAGGTAGCGTCGGTATGCACCTGTTTGTCTGACCTCCAATAACAGGGTCCACAGATCGGTGTCTGTGGATGCTTAGGACTACTCGAGACCCAATTCTCTAAAGATGTGGGTCAAGAAGAGAAGGAGAAAGAGGAGGAAGAGAGAGATGGCGGAGAGTGACAGAGTGCCCATAGAGAAAATAACAGGATTATAGGCGAGAGAAGGAAAATTATGGACAATGATGAAGCAAGAAAATGAAGAAAGAAGGAAGAAACACTTGAAAGAAAGAATTAGAAAAAAGACAAGCTAGGTGACACAACAAATGAAACGAAAGAAACTGCAAAAGGAAGAATGTCTCGTTAAGAAAAAAAAGAATTAGAAAAGGGACAAGCTGAGTGACGCAAAAAGGAAACGGAAGAGACAGCAAAAGGAAGAAGGGAATAAAAAGAAACACGAAAATAAATGGAGGTACTCATGGCAGAGCACTTGACCGTACCTGATTATACCCTCTGATAACGAAGAGAGTATAATGGCAAGGTCAGCCGAGGCGCCTAAGTACTCCTGGCGGCAAGTTGAGGCACCTTAAGCCTAAGATCGTAATCAAAAAGGCGGTCTGGAATGCCACTTATATATTTATTCATTTATTTATTTAGAGTCACGTGCGAATAGATGGGACGATGAGACGCTCAAGTAATGTTAGTAATTAAAGTTGGTTTTAATTACCTGTGTGATGTCTCAAAGCAAAAAATTGTTGTTGCTGGCAGGCAATTTCAGTCGTACTATCGTTATTTTATTTTTATTTTTCCGTTCTAACAGCTATTGGCGGCACTTAAGTTTGTGACCATTATGATTAATAAAGAGCGGGTTTTCCATCATTAGTGTCATCATAAAACATACAGTTATATATAAAGAATCTTATGTATCTGGCAATGTGAATAAACATATAGATATATATTTGGCAACATCTCTTTATTGTTCAATACTTAAGATGCATTAACTCTTGATCGAATAAGTTTAATCAAATGCTTTATGATGTACCATTTTCACATTTTATGACACTGTTAAAGACTCAGATTGGCCGTCACTTCTCTCGCTTGATTTACCCGGTCAGACCTGGGCTAAAAAGAGACTCTCCTATTATTAATGACTGCCTGTTATCTGCCTTCATTAAGCCCGAGCCAGAGACAATCAATAACTTTTTACCTTAGAGAAAAAAAGGAAAGAAAAAGAGCAAGGAACAAGTAGGACCCACTGGTGACTAGATTCCCTTCAAGCCCCGCCCTCCTTCCACTTCTCCACCAATAACCATCGGGCTTCAAGCAGGGAATGACCAGAAGCTCCTCCCACAATTTTGAATATATCAATGAAGAACTGGTTTCCTGCACGTGATGACATCAGTGAGACGGCCCCATAAGACTTTATTAGGCACTATTAAATCACGGCGAAAAATATACTAATTCGAAAGACACGATAATAAAGGAGATTACTAAATCAGTCCCCTTGCCTGGCCGAGTGACTTCATCGCTGCCGAAAGTAGGTATCTCAGAGGGAGGGGAACTGTGTACGTGAGGAATGAGATAATTTACTGAAAACTAATTTACTTTCGGAATTAATGCTCTGTTTGCTCATTAAGTGTTCAAGTATTTGATTTATCGTCCGTCGTATATATATATTTCATCTTAATCTCTTTTGTATTATCGTGCCAATTCATAAAGATAAAAAACTACTAAAATTTTTCTTAGAAGTAATCTTTACAGAACATACTTCTTGCATCACGGCAATATTCGGAATCCTTGCGTTTTTACTGTCTTACGCACACCTTAAGAGAGACGTGACGCTACGCAAAGATCTCGTTCGTAAATGGACTGCAGAAAGTCATTTCGAATACCACATACTTTATTCAGTGTTGAATTATTAAGTCACCGGGGACGGATACTGAGAAATTGTTTTCCAGAAGAGGAAAATGTAAATCTTTTAATGAAAACCCAAAATGCACTGTTGTCGTCCCTTCCATGTCCCCAAATACTTCATGGAGATAAAGTAAAAGACACTCCTTGCTTCTACTTCCTTCAGCAATACCCACTGCTCCCAATACTAGACATTCCTTATGCCCCACTCCCCTACGTGTCCGAATCCTCCAGTACCGCCCCTTGTTCCTAATTCTGGTCCTTAACTTTCCGGAAATGCCCGAAGGACGCAGATAAATATAAGTCTCCGACGCTGGATGCTCGTTGTCGCCCTCCCTCGGATGGTCGCGAGATAAGGCGGTAGGGATGCTGCGGACAGATATTTTGGGTTGTAGAGGCTGAGGCGCAGATGGTGTTGATTTAGAGTTGTAGGTCAGTGATTTCCTTTCGTATTTGATTCTTTTGGTGTTGTGTGAAGACTGATCTTCAGTTGACGGTTATATTTGAATGCAATTCTAATAATACTCCTTTAAAAAGCTGTTTAGGACAAACAAATCAGAATAATCAAGAAAAATTACCGTATGTTATACTTATACCTAGCTTAAGGCTCAGACCTGCGAGTTTTTACGTATATGTTTATGTCCAAAACAAAAAGGCGTAGAAGTATGTCATCGTTAGACACAGCCTAAGGCTTAGACTCACGTGTTTGTGCGTATGTGAGTATGTTTGTGTACATACGGGATGGAGGATATAACCTTGGCCACCTAACCCACATACGCAGACTCAGTACAGTTAACTTCTCCGTATGAACCGACGCCATCTCCCCCCCCCCCAATCCTCCTCCTTTTGCCCCCTCCCCCCTCCCCAGCCCCGCCCCTCTCCGTCTCCTTCCACCTGCTTCTCCGTAATCCCGGGCTTACCTGTGATGCCGAGTGTTTAGTTAAGTAGGAAGAGGGAGGGATGTGGAAAAGTGTGATGAGGATGTGCATTTATTTGTGTGTATGTTTACGACACAGACACGCAAACACTCACGCACACACTCTCACACATACGTACACATATGCACACGCACACACTAAAGTTTGTTTGTGTGTGTGTGTCTATTTATACATATTTACACATACATACATATATGTGTGTGTTTGTGTGCGTGTATATATATATATATATATATATATATATATATATATATATATATATATATATATATATTGTGTGTGTGTGTGTGTGTGTGTGTGTGTGTGTGTGTGTGTGTGTGTGTGTGTGTGTCTGTGTGTGTGTGTGTATCCATGTATCTGTATGCATATATGTCTGTATGTATAAATATATATGTATGTATATATATATACGTATGCATGTATGTGTATATATATGTTTGTATATGTGTATATATATATATATGTATGTATGTATGAATATGTATGTATATGTATAGATATACATACATACATACATATATATATATATATATATATATATATATATATATGTGTGTGTGTGTGTGTGTGTGTGTGTGTGTGTGTGTGTGTGTGTGTGTGTGTGTGTGTGTGTGTGTGTGTATCTGTTTATACATACATATATACTTATGAATACACATACATATAAATACATATATGTATGTATGTGTCTGTACATATAAGCCTATGTGTATATATATGTATATATATGTATATATATGTATTTATATCTATATATGTGTATATATATGTATATATATGTATATGTACATATATATATATATATATGTATTATATATATATGTATATATATATATGTATATATGTATGTATATATGTATGTATATATATATATGTACATGTATATATATACATATATATATATAGATATATGTATATG
>NC_091550.1:13018316-13023316 GCF_042767895.1 Penaeus vannamei | reverse complement strand
AATAACGAAGAAAACATCCGAGAAAGATAAACAAAAGAATAACGGAAAAGCGCAAGGTAGTTAAAGCCCGATGTTGCTTGGTCAGTCCTGAGACGATCTCCGATTTTTTATTTTTTTTTATTCTTTTTTTATTTATCTATTTATTTTTTTTGCTTTGCTGTTGGATTGAGTTTTTATTTTGTGTCCTTGTTTTTGTTTTGTGTTTTTTGCTGACTCTGTTTCTTGTTTTTTTTTCTTCCCGTTTTTGGATATTTGCTTTTATATTGAGGATTGTTATTAAGCTTTCTCTCTCTCTCCTCTCTCTCTCTCTCTCTCTCTCTCTCTCTCTCTCTCTCTCTCTCCCTCTCTCTCTCTCTCTCTCTCTCTCTCTCTCTCTCTCTCTCTCTCTCTCTTCCTCTCTCTCTCTCTGTCTGTCTCTCTGCCTATCACCCCTCTGCCCTCTCTCTCTCTCTCTCTCTCTCTCTCTCTCTCTCTCTCTCTCTCTCTCTCTCTCTCTCTCTCTCTCTCTCTCTCTCTCTCTCTCTCTCTCTCTCCCTGTCTCAACCTCTCCCTCTCTCTCTCTCTCTCTCTCCCTCTCCCTCTCCATCTCTCTCTCTCCCCCTCCTCTCTCCCTCTCTCCTCTCTCTCTCTCTCTCTCCCTCTCCCTCCCTCTCTCTCTCCCTCTCTCTCTCCCTCTCTCTCTCTCTCTCTCTCTCTCTCCCTCTCTCTCTCTCTCTCTCTCCTCTCCTCTCTCCCTCTCTCTCTCCCTCCTCCTCTCTCCCTCTCCCTCCTCTCCCTCTCCCTCTCCCTCTCCCTCCCTCCTCTCCCTCTCCCCTCCTCCCTCCCTCCCTCCCTCTCTCTCTCTCTCTCTCTCTCTCTCTCTCTCTCTCTCTCTCCCTCCCCCTCACCTTCATGACTCCTAAGAAGTCATGAGAAGAGGCGCAAGCATGAGTGACTCGGCGTTCTTGCTTGGCAGGGGTCGAGGTAGATGCATGACGTTGTGACACGCTAGCTCATCGGATAATCCTCTCTGCTTCTGCTGTTATTCTGTTTTCTCTTCTTCCTCTCGTTTTAATAAATGATTTTCCACTTTTTTCTTCATTTTTCTTCTTTTAATCCGCCTCATGTTTTGTTGGTGTTTTTTTTTAGTTTTGATAAATCATTTTGTCTATTTTCCTTCCTTCACTCTTTAATCTTTTCTGCTTTTCTGGTGTATTATCTTTTTCTCCTCTTCCTTTGCTTTTGATGTTTATTCATCAGACTTTCTTCTTTCTCTTCTTTTCACATTCCCTCTTTCTCTTTTGTTCTTACATTCTCTCTCCATTATTGGTACAAGAAAATAATGGTTCTTACTGCCTTCCGAAATTAGTTAGGTCACGAGGAGGGGGAGGGGTGGGGGGGGGAGGGGAAGGCAGGTCATTTGAATATTCGAAAAGGTCGGAGAGCAACACGGCCCAGAGGGAGAATGGGGGGGGGGGGGTTCAAGGCTTATGCTTGTAAACCGAAGAATGATATAAAAGAGAAGTACATGTGTGTGTGTGTGTGGGTGTGTGTGTGTGTGTATGTGTGTGTGTGTGTGTGTGTGTGTGTGTGTGTGTGTGTGTATGTGTGTGTGCGTGTGCGTGTGGGTGTAACAAACAAACCCAAAAAGTAACAAACAAAAAGGTAAACAAAGTAACACAGACAAACATAAAGTAACAAGCAAACCAAAAAAGTCACAAACATAAAATCAAAACAAACACAAAGTAAACAAAAAAGTAAACAAGCACAAAGCAAACAAACCACAAAGTAAACAAAAAAGTAAAAACAAAAAACAAAAACCAACAAGCAACAATGTAAACAAACAAACCCAAAACGAAACAAAAACGCCGGAACTTACCTCCTGACACACAGAAGACGAGGGAGGAATCTTGAGGTTTTTGTCCCGTGTTTTGGTCGCATGCGGGAGGGAGACGAGGGTAATGGACGGCCTTCGTCTTCTTCCCACTCCCTTTTCGTCCTTTTTCGTCTTTTCGTTCTGCTTTCTGTGTGTCTTTCTACTTTGTTTCTATCTCGTTTTGTTTCCTGTGGATTTTTTGGGAGTATTGTTAATTTTTTTTTCTCGTTTCCGATTTTTTTTTGGGGGGTAAATTAGCCTTTACTCTTTCTTCTTTATCCTTTTCATTTCTCCTTCTCTTTTTTCTTCTCTTTATTCATTTTTCTTTATTTACCTTTCCCTCTTCTCCCTCTTCTAATCCTTCCTTTTCCGTGCACCTGTTCTTTCACCTTTACTCTCTTCGTTTTCGTATTTCCCATTTCCTTTTTTTCTTTATCATCTTATCAACTTCTTTTGTAGATGTTTGCACAGACATGTATATTATATAAAAATCAAACAGCTTCCTGTATTTTTTCCTAATTTTCAGCATTTGATTTCTTTATTTTTAAAATTTCTGTCTCTCTTACTGGATCTTTTATATTCTTAATTTTTATTTGATTTCTTTTTCTCTTACTCGAATTTTTTATATTCTTAATTTTTGTTGAATTTCTTCCTCTCGCTCGACTTTGTATATATTCTTAATATTTGTTTAATTTCTTTCTCTCTCACTCGAAATTATAAATATTCTTAAAGGAAGACCAAGAAAACATTGGTTGTTTATGTGGCTCTTCAGTTCTCTTTTCCAGCCAGAATATTTATCTCGCAGCGTCTCAGAGCGTTATACATCTTCGCTCAGGTCTTATCTGATAAGCCTTGTCTCCCTCTCTTATTCTCCAATTATTTCTGTCTTTCTAGTGCTGTTCTTTCTTTCGTCTTTTTTCTTTTTCTTTCTTTCTTTCTTTTTTTCTCTCTTTGCTTGATTCTCTCTACCTCTTTCTCTTTCTTTATCTTCCACCCTTCTCTCTCTCTCTCTCTCTCTCTCTCTCTCTCTCTCTCTCTCTCTCTCTCTCTCTCTCTCTCTCTCTCTCTCTCTCTCTCTCTCTCTCTCTCCTCTCTCCTCCCTCCCTCCCTCCCTCTCCCTCCCTCTCCCTCTCCCTCTCCCTCTCCCTCTCTCTCTCTCTCCCTCCCACTCCCACTCCCACTCCCACTCCCTCTCTCCTCCTCTCTCTCTCTCCCTCCCTCATCTCTCTCTCTCTCTCTCTCTCCCTCTCTCTCTCTCCTCTCTCTCTCTCCACTCCCTCTCCCTCTCCCTCTCCCTCTCCCTCTTCCTCCCTCCCTCCCACTCCCACTCCCACGCCCACTCCTTCTCTCCCTCTCTCTCCCTCCCTCCTTCCTCCCTTCCTCCCTCCTCCCTCTCCCCTCTCCCTCTCCCTCTCCCTCTCCCTCTCCCTCCCTCTCTCCGCCCCCCCCTCCTTTTCTCTCTCTCTCATCTGATAAACTCGAAAACCTCAGACGAACCGCAACGAATAATGCACCACACTTCTTGTAGCTTAGCGTGCGTCTTCTGACCCATTTTGACCCATTTGAAAATGTCTTGGTTTCATGTTTTCCTTTTATCTATTCTGTTTGTTTGTTTGTGTTATCTTTATTATTAATGTTATTATTATTATTATTGATGTTATTATTTTATTACAATTATTATTATTATTATTATTATTATTTTGTTTATCATGTGTGTTTTTTTACTCCTCTCCGTAGTTGGATGAAGAGTGTGATCTTCGCTTTTCTCTCCCTTATCTTCCCTCATTTCCTCTGAGGACATTCTCCCTTCCTTAATCTCCTCGCCCCCTTAATAAGTCCCTTAACCCCATCTTCATAATCCCCTTAATCCTTGTCTTCCTTCTCCATTGCCCCCTTCCTCCTTTCCTTACCCCTCTCCCCCTTCTTCGTCCCTCTTCCTTTTCTTCTCCCTTGCCCCCCTTCCTCCTCTCCTTACCCCTCTCCCCATCTTCCTCCCTCTCCTTTCTCCTCTGACCCGCTTCCCTTCCCCCCTTCCTCCCTCTTCTTACTCCTCTGACCCCCCACCCTTCAATCCCATTTCCCCCTAATTCTCCCTTTCACCCTTCTTCCCACCCCTTGTCTACGACCCCTGGGGGAAAAAGGTCTAGTGATTCTCACTCTGGAATATTGCAACATAAAAAAGGCTTCAGTTAATATACGTGGTAGATTAAGGTGTTTGTAGGTGAGTTCGTGTGTGTGTGTGCGTGTGCGTGTGCGCGTGTGCGTGTGCGTGTGCGTGTGCGTGTGTGTGTGTGTGTGTGTGTGTGTGTTTGTTTGTTTGTGTGTTTGTATTTGTGTGTGTGTGCGTGCGCGTGTGTATGCAAAGAAAAAAAAACGGGATCTGGGAAGAAGTTGCTTGACAGTCTTGATAACATCCGGGTTCTTGACCGAGAAATAGAGAACAAAGTAATATATGTGTAAGTATAAATGCGAGTGTACAATTTTATGTGTTGTTGTGTGCCTATATGCTTGAGTGTGTTTGTTTGTTTATTTTTGTTTGAGTGTTTGTTTGTGTTTGTGTGTGTATCTAATTATGTGCGTATGTCCAATTGTATACAAAATATGTTCGTGTGTATATGATAGAATCCTTTCACAAACCCCTTAATCTTTTGAACAAATCCCCTTCCTTCCTTCCCTTTCCCAAATCCCTTACCCCTACCTTTTATCCTTTTCTTCTCCGCTTCCACTCCTTCCACACAATACTCTCTCTCTCCCTCCCACCCCCTCCCCCCCTCCAAGGCCCTCCTCTACCTCCCCTCCCCCCTTTGTCTCTCCTTTCCCTTTCTTCTACACCCTCCTCCCCATTTTTCTTACCCCCCTTCTCCCCCACCCTTCCTCCAGACTTCTTCCCTCCTCCCTCCTCCCTCCTCCCTCCCCCCTCTACCCCCTCCCGTTCCTTTGCCCAGCACACAATATTGCTGCAAGAGTCATTATGTCCTTTAAATCTTGCAAGATGACTACCTGTGCCTCCCGATTGCGTGCAGGAGAGATAGGGAGAGAGAGAGAGAGAGAGAGAGATGGAGAAAGAGAGAAGGAGCGGGAGGGAGAGGAAGGGAGAGGGAGAGAGGGAAAGAGGGAGCGGGAGGGAGGGAGAGGGAGAGGAAGG